>NC_051054.1:19230898-19478348 GCF_904848185.1 Acanthopagrus latus | reverse complement strand
CTTAAGTTTATTTATAGTGCACAACACCAAGAGAGTCTCTGGGAATGTTACAGGTTCAAGGCCAATAAGACACGACTGCTAGAAGTAACATTAACACACACATCATTTTCAACACATTCACTTCTGGAGTCCAGATGTCATGAGTCCAAATACATTTTATTGTGATTTTTATTATATTTCAACATTTTGTGCAATATTGCTCACTTTGCTGCTGAAGGTCACACAAGAAGATGTAGTTCAAGCCTGGAGTTGATCTCTGGCTCTGTCCAAAGATGAAAAACACCTCAGTCACTCTCACTTCACACATTTGGTGATAGTATTTTCTTATTTCAATCATAGAAGGAACATGAATAAAATGCAAAGTTATTCTTTTCATTTGTCTAAGAAGCAAACTGTCTCGTTGTCATGCAGGAAACAGTGGTGTGGGGCCACTGAAACAAAGTTAGATCTGCTGAATGTGAACTGGTAGGAGACAGGATGTGACAAGTGAACTCAAACGTAGACATTTTGTTCGCCCAACCTCCGGGAGGCTCTGAAATGTTGTGACACGCTACTTCTGTCTACCCTTGGGAGAGATGTTGGTAAATGTAGAAATAAGACGATTTCAGAATTTGAACAAATAAGTAATTATGCTGTGTTTCTGATGAGCACAGCCTGAGGAACTTATTCAGGACCAACTGTCTCACTCGCAGCTGTGAGCAGCTCTTTACATGCCTGCAAAGCTCGAGTCTGAGGCATGAAGTCGTACTTGTGATTGTATGTAACTGTCTTTATATAATGAACACTGGGCTCGAACAAATTCAATACGCTATAATAACTGTTACAATGATTTACAGCACGTGGTGCAACTTATACTCAGTTCAATTTGAGAGTCTCTTTTTAAAATGTAAAGTTTCAGCTCTTTGGCTGATAGCAGAACTTGATAAAGGCTCTAAAAAGGCCTTCTGTCTCGTCAGTGGAGACTCTACTTGGATGACTATGACGTGCAAGGTGAGGGTCATGTGACTGAACTACTACTGATCGGCTACTTTTTATAGTAGCCTTGCTAGCATGGGGAAGCAATGAGATACATGCATTATAACATTTAAAATACTCTTTAAGCTACTTAGTTTTGTCAAATGGTGTTGAAAACAATGCAAATGTCACAGTTTGGGGTTATTTTTTGGTTATTTCCTGTTTTATTGTGTAGTTGTTATCTCCATGTGTCATGTTTCACTCTGTTTCCTCCCGTAGTCTGTTTGCCTGCCCTTTTTCTGTGTTCACCTGTGTCTCATTAGTTACAACACTCAATAGTCTGTCTTACCCTTTTGTGTCCTGTGTTGCCTGGTCCCGTCCTTTTATTCATAATTTCATGCATTCTCTTCCAGATTCCTGGTGTTATTTTTGTTTGTACTTTGTTTTGCTCTTGGATTAGTCCTGTCTTGTTGTCGGCCTTTTATTGCTTCTATTTTGGATTTGGCATTTTGGATGCTCAGCTTTTATTAAAGCTTGCTTATTGTTGTGCATCTGCCTGCCTCCATGTCTGCATTTGGGCCCAGTTTTTGTTTTTAACATGACAGCAAAAATTTCATTAACTTTATTTTTCAGTTGGATCTTCTCTGTACTTGTTTTGTACTATGTGTTTTTAGGTTTAACATCAGTCTCTTTTGCTGTAGGTTTTTACTATTATGTTCTTCGCTGTTTCTTGTTCCCCGTCTGTCCTTTATATATGTTATTATGTATTTTTTTTTATTCATTTATTTTTTTTTTTTTATGGATGCAGGATAGGTGGATGGCAAACTCAAATGTCATGTGTGACAATGAAGTAAATCTTGATCTGTTTAAAATGATCACAACAAGTTTCATCATCATTTGTTCTTCACTTTTTATCCAACAGTTGCATAACAACATGGAAGTTAGTACACTGAACATACATACATACATACATATTTAAACACCCAGGAAGTAATTAAGTTCATTTTTTTCATTTGATTGAATGTAAACAGCTGCAAAAAAATGATAATATGATCAGCAGCTTCACGTTAACATTTGCTATCTGGCAGTCACTCTCCTTCAGCTTGGACTGCATGTGAGCAACAAGCACCAGTGAAGTAAACACACAGTCCACAACTCTGCGTCCTGCTGCAGGTCCTGCACACTGTCAGCTCGGAGCGAAGAGTCTCCCATCTTTTCAGCACACATTGTCAGGGGCATAGGCAAAACAACATATCTACATAGAATACTGCATTTGGTACGTTTTTTTAAATGTTAAGACTCAGTGCTGTTGCTCTAGTCAGTGTTGCAGATGGGTAGCGTTCTGTTGACACGATTGTCTCCTTCCCAGCTAATTATATCTTTCCCGTCACAAATGAAAACCACTCACCAGATAGCAAACGAGTAAAACAAAGCTGAAACTGTTCCAGGCAACAAAGAACTCACTACTGTGATCAGTCCAACAGTCCTCACAGCTGCCTCTACAGAACTTTCTGACAGCACTCCATTGTGTTTTTGTTCCATTTTTATTTGCCAGCCTTCTTACTTGTCAAGCCAACATTTGCGTTTAAAGAGCTTGAGGGGAAATCAAAGCCTCGACTCAAATCTCATTCACCTTTGTTCAAGAACATCTGTTATAACTATTTTGAGGGAAGCCTATTATCAACTCGAGATATTGTTGAAAAGTGAAGGTCAAAGAAAACTCTTTTTTTCAAGGCCATACATGTATTGTAGCAAACATGGACGCCAATTGTCCAGATCTCCCACAAGTCTAACTTTGCTTTAGTGAAAGAGAACATGTTTCTTTGTTCGTGCACAGGTATGGAACATCAGTCTCACTTACCAAACAGATTTTAGAAGACAGGAATCTTGAAACACACTTTATCTGCTGGGGCATTATCCCGAAGAGCTGAAGCGACAGTGCTGTTCCTCAACTGTATCTCAAGGCAGGATATTTTGCATGTTTTACATTAATGAGATCCATGGAAGGATGGAGATGAGAGGAACTTCAGGCCAAAAACTTGATTTGCTTCCTGTAACGCTTCCTTTTTTTTTTTCTTTCTTGAGGAAGATTCAAAACTGATATGCTGCAGCAGCACATTTGACAAGAAAGTATGGCATCAGAAGTACAGTATTAAGTAGCAGACAAAAGAGGGTGATTAAACGACCCCCATCGCTGTGAAATTCAGAACATGGGATTTTGTTGTCCATCAATGTCGTTTACACCGGGGATGCTGAAGATATGTTCCCACCACTTTTGTAAAAGAGCCATCTGTAAAAAAAAAAAAAAAAAGGTTCTGAAAACTAAGGCTAAGCAGCATCCTACATCTGCAGTTTAGGGACAGATGTAATTCATTAGATGGACTGGCCAGAATAGCCTTTAAACTTACATTTTAACAGGGAAGTCCAAAATAAATGTGTAATTCAGTCAGGCAGATGTGAAAATATTGGGAGAGGAGCAAGAGTCAGACATCAGAGGAGCTGCATGTAGAATATTTTCAGGTCTAACTTGTGGGAACAGTAGAAAGTGAGCTAGGGGTGCTGATGAGAACCCACCAAGGTAGTTCCACTGAGAACCCTTTTACATTCCAAGGGTTTCATCTAGAAACAACCGAGGGGTTAAACCTTGTACAACTTTACATGCTAATGTTTGAACTGATAAAACGTTCACACACTTTTTTAATCTCAACATTTATTTAAAAGTCTTGGAACAATGACGAATAAGAAGGGGAGACAACAGAACAGAAGAGGTTGCGTAGGACGCACAGTCTTCAGCAGCTTGCTGATGCACCCAGGTGAAGCTCCACTGTTGAATCCAGCGTTGTCTTTGTGAAGCAGCGGAGCATGCTGAGTCTGCCAGGGTTGATAGAAGTGCACCATATGGACGTACGGCATGAACGTACCCGCCTCTGCATCCTGCAATCCTGGGTCAGAAACTGCTGCTGTCCTGTGGAAGCCATGATCAATATGACTTTACTGCGGCACACGTCTTTTAATTTCACTATTTCATCCTATTGGAAATGCAAATGTAGCCAGTAACTCATTATCTTTGTAATACATGATATTTACATGCAAGTTAGATTCAGCATTAAAAACGGCGAGGTGTAGAAATCTGTATGCAGATAAATTGGTAAGCATTCCTCAGATTAATGATAAAAAAAACAAAAAACCCACATGCTGTTCCCATGCGTCTTTTCCTCATACACGTCAATCACCATGAAATGTTGTGCACACGCACGAGCTGTCTGACCATCCCCACAATTTACTATATATGGTTCTGGTTTTAACAATAAAGTGAAGCAACTAAAAGGGCAGAATATGACAGATGTGGTGAACGCTACAAGTTCAGAGCCACAGACAGGAGTTAAAAGTGGTCTGATTTAAAGCGCGAGGCAGAGAGACTCATCTCTGCTCACAGTGAAAGTGTGCGAGCTACTGTAGGGGGAGAGGGGATCCCTGCACGGTTCCTGCTTGATGAATGGTTATCATCGTGGGCCAGATCATCAGTATGGTCCCTGAGAACAAGCTGTAGCCTAAAATGCACATTGGCAATGTCCTCCCGCAGCACCAACACAGCTATTATTAAGTAACTAAGTTAGATTGCTAGTAAATTTATTAATTACATTCAGCAGCTGCCGCCTCAACATTACTTTTGTTTTTTTTAATTCACTATGGTACATAAATGACATTAACCAAATGAATTATCTTCCTAATGTGTACCCTCTAACTTGTAATTCTCCCTCTTGAGCACTCTTAGGTTAAATAAGTATAAAGTATATAAGTATAAACAACACTATTTATAACATGCAAGGATAAATAAATAGCCATATTCAGCAACAAAACAATATCTGAATCATGAAAAAATAAACAAATAACAATACTTCAGTTTCGAGTCCTGGTATTAAAGCAAAGTTCCAGTCAATAACCCCAAATAAAAGATATCTCTGACAATTCCAGTAAACAAAAATGTCTCTTCAGTGTCTCCAATAAACCATTCAATATAAAAACAAACAAACAAACAAACAAAAAAAGGGTTGCAGATGTATGAATCTTCTGAATGTCAAGCCTGTTAGCATATTTGGCTAATTGCTGCTGCTGTTCAGTGTCACTCCTCCTTCCTAGAATGTTTGACATTCATTTCACAAATGTGAACAAATAATAACATATTTTGTGCAACTATTTAATTGTAGTGCAACCTCTTTTATTTTAGTAATGCATGATCACAAGTAGGTTAAAATGTGTTATGGTGAAACACTGGTGAAGGTGGTGGTGTGCAGGCTGCAGCAACAAGCCTCCAACAGCTGCTAGAGAAGGGCCCTCTACTCAGCCATCAACACCACTCTCTGACTTATGTTATCATGTATGTATGTAGATGATAGGTGATCTCTGATACACTGCTGTGTTTTTATTATTCTAATTATTACTGAATGTTGCAGTTAAACTTTTTATGAATTTAATGCTGCTTTAATGCTTCGTCAAAAGTAAATAAAGTTAACTGTACAGTACCTTCTTTCTATGAAGAAGAATGACACACCAGAATTAATTCAGCGGTGTACCAGTGTGGATGTACTGTATGTTGAATACAGCTGCAGGTCAGGCCACAAGCAGCAGCAGCAGCAGCAGCACCACATCCAGCACACCACTGACCTCCAGCAGAACACAGCCTGAAAACACCCTGTTAAATTCTATCAGCACAGCCAGGTTAAGACAGTTTGATTGGAGTTTAGAGAGAGTGTGGCGGCTCTCGCTCTCGAGATCTGTCTGTGCTCTTTGTGTCCGTGGACGCACGCTGACTAAATGCGGGACACAATTATCTCGTTGACTGAACAGCCCTGCAGCCTCCAGATGAGTGTTGGGGGGGCTGGGGGACCTGTTGGGATGTCCGCTGAATAAGAAGAAAGAGATTCACTGTAATGCTGACGATGTGTTCGACCTCTGTCACCTCCCAAGATAACCAGAGGATGTTTGTGAACACACCTCTACAAACTGATTGCATCTCTCTTATCTTTTAACCACACTGATTTCCAGTGGGGAAACAGGAAATTGACAGCGGCTCATATTCAGATCACATGATTTGTTTACCCATCTGTGCACCTTAACCTCCTCCTTTCACATTACATATTTACAGCAGCAGACTTTTACTGTGTGCTGCGTTTTCTACATCCTGTGCATTCACTTCCATCTCCCTCCAGTTTGCTGTCCCACCATTCTGCCCTTAAGCCCCTCAGGCTCTAGTATCTGTAAACAAGTGTGCAAAAAGCTCACTAATAAGAGTGAGAGGGTAAACTCCCTACAGCAGCCCAGGGGCTGAAAAGTTAATACACACAGCTAGTGGATGCTTGGGAAAATGTGCAGCTGCCAGATGCTCCCAGTGACAGGCAGAGATAGTTAAAGTAAAATTACTGCCCCAGCAGCCGGAGGACTCCACCCCTGTGTTGTTTTGTCAAGTACAACACTTGCAGTATTGCTCTTTTTTATTCACCTCATAGGAACGGAGAATCCCAGAAGTGTTGTACTGTCTGCGGTGTGTTTGCATCATCATCACAATGTGGATGGTAGTGAAAGAGAGGCTCAGAGTGTTTAACTGCTCTATTGATTTTACAGGGCTCTTCAGCCATATACTGAGACCTACAGTATCTCTACAACACCAACATGCCCCCATTGAGTTTGCTGGAAAGCGACGACTCGCCAACCTTTACTTTTTTATATTCTTATATTTAAGCTCTCTAGGTAAACGTCAGTGCCTGTTCACAGGTTTTTGCAGGGTTAATTAAGCTGCTGTTGATCTTTCCTGTTAGTCCTCATCCAGACACAGATCAGGCTTTGAAGTGCCAGTCGTCCCATTCATTTGAGTGAGAGTGAGGGTATATGTTCAGGCAGAGCAGCCAGCTGCAGCCAAACAGTTCAAACAGAATCAGCCCGGTGTCACAATGTGGTGGAAAGTCGCAGTGATCAGACCGCAAGCCTATCAGCGTTGCAAATACTTGAGCATGAGTGACCATAAACACAATGGGGTGTAATGTAATGTTTCACGTGTAGTCACTTAGTTTGACCTTGTGCACCGGTTTAAACCCACTGTATACTGCAATTAAATGTGCTTTAATCTGTCTGTGTGGCCAAACAATCGATTGTAGGAGGCAAACTGCTTTTAGGTGCATTACTGCGCTTTCTGGGTCAGGGGTTCACCTCATTCTATCACACAAATGGACCATGGCGTGACACTCCCACGCTGCTCCAAAACCCTGTTTGAATGGGGCTATAGCCAAAGAGCTAAATCTACCAGAGACGCTGTTGCCGTGTGAACGTTATAACACAATTAAAACATTGTTTTTTTTTTTATTACAATGTGATTTTCAAAACAAGTTCACAGCCCTGATCTCCTCTGGCAGGTCATTCCAAAGTCTGCGAACACTAACTGCAAAGGCTAGTCTAATGTAGTCGTAGATCAACACGGTGAGACACATCTCTCACGGAGTGGAAAGAGACAATAAAGCTTGGAGCCTTAGTAATCCCTCACCAACAACAACAGTGGCAGCCCACCATACTACTCACTGTCTGACTTTGAATTTGTGAGACATACTTTTTAGAGTTTGGTAGAATCTCTCTAGTGCCCCCCAACTCTCTGGATAATAAGCACTAGAAGTCTGTTTAACACCTAGTTTTGACATGACCTGGGCAAAGACTTTGTACCTGAAATTCATTGCTTTTTATCTATCTATAATATCTATCTAGCTATCGATAAAATATAAATCTTAAATATTGATAGATATAAACTATCTAAGATTGATGAAGTAGCAGTGGCTTCGTATTTAGTACATGTTGATGATAGATTTTGAACATTTTACTGCACTTCATTTATCTGACAGCTATTGAAGCTGCATTACAGATCAACATTTATCCAACAAAACAATATTAAATGCTTTCAACTGACCACAACTCGTCCATCCATCCACCCGTTATCTATCATCACTTATTCTTTGACGGGGTTTGAAGGCAACAGTGCTCCCCTTTTACCAATCTTACTTACACATATATTACAGTTAAATTTTAATAGTATAGTTGCATATTACAGTCCACTCACTTTGAGTGAATCAGTAACAATCCAACAGGTCTAATGTATGATAACACTCTGGAAGGGGTCAGACTCATTAAGGAGTTGTTTGAGTAGATTTTATTCCATACTAGTCTAATAAATCCTTTATTAAAGGTGCATTCAACCTTATTTTATGTGACTGTCCAATCAGTGTTGATGATAAAGGTGGTAAATTGAAGCAATAATTTCCTCAGTGTATGCTGCAAAATCTGCAGACCATCCAGCACCAGTGCCACGGGGTACTGTTAACATGTGGAACATCTTCTTCTTCTTCCTGCAACTGTTCTACACAATGCTCATGTTTCCTGCACCACCGCGCATTTCAGCAACTCATACGGTATCTGGTAATGAAACAGTCTCAATTTAATACAGTCAATGAATCAGATTCTGACATTTCTGGGCCAGTTCAGTCATAAAATCAGAACAACTGTGTATGACGTATGAGTGCTGAGGATGAAGTGGGGGGTCTTGCAGCCTGTAGTCTGGCAGCATGGCACAAAAACAAAGTGTACTTTAATTCACCATAGTCATGTTACAATTACTAGTCTGACATATCCACAAACTGAGACATCACTTCATAGCCATGCCTTCTGCAAACAGCTGAGACAAATGTGTTAAAGTGTGCTAAGAGGTGTTAAAATGTGTCTTACTTTGACTCACTTTCAAAACAGATGTCAACAAAATAAATAAATAAAGTTCCTTATATTATATTATGGCTGCTTTAACTAGAGTTCTATTCTGTTTCTAATTTTAGTTATCAAGCATCAAATAACTAAAAAACAACAACAACAAAACAAAACAAATTATATATTTAGAAGTCTGTAAAACAATAAGGCCAAAAGTACTAATAGTGTAGACAGTGGTTAAACCAAGACTACATAACTTTTGAAAGAAAAATGAACATGTCCCTTCATTAAAACGTTTACACCCACTTAACTTGTAAATGTACAAGCTATAAATCCCATTCTTGGTCATTCAGTACTTGTTCTGGTATGATGAAAACAGAATAAAACTCTGAACATAGTATCAGACCTCTACAGACAACTCCTCAAACTTCATGGCATGGACTGTGCTGTTCTTCTGTTGAAAGTCATTTCCGTGCTGTGCAGCAGCTCCTCTAACCTGCCCTCAAAAGATTCCAATGTGAAACAGTCAAATGACATACTTGTAGCGGTGATGCATTCTAATTAAATGTGATTAGTCATGCTGTTGCAGATTTCCAGCTCTTGTTGAAGTATCTCACAGCCAGGCTGCAGGAACATGTCATGTGCGCTGTACTAAACCGTCTTTTTAAAACGTCCCCTTTCCATTTTCTACACCAGTGAAATTGATGGAAAGACATTTGACAGAGAGTTTGTGGGCACATTGTTGCCGAAATGTCAGCGGAGCACGCTTGCTTTTGATCCAGATACAATTTCCTTGCCATGTGGTCAGGCCGTCACGAGAACGCGTCATTTTTCTCTTTGAATGTGTGTGTTTTTTTTTTTTCTTTTCTTTTTCTGGAGGTGCACTGTGACTTTTTACTAGAGAAATACACAGTGTGACAGCACATTATCAGAGTACAGCCAGCGGGTCAGAAGCGGCTTTAGCAGTTTAACAGATGATCCCCTGCAGTGGATGGCCCAGAAAACGGTCGATAGTTTGATTAAAAAATGTCACCTTCGAGCTCAGCACTTTAACATCATTGTAAGCTTTGGAGGAATGTTGTGATTTTCTTTTTTACGCACTCACAAACTCATAAATGGCCAATGATCATGTGTGTCTCTGTGGTTCTGTAGTGAACATCACCAGAGCTGCATGAAACATATTAAACCCAGCAGCGTTTAGGTTTTATTTTTGTGCCTCTCATCATTTGTCCTGTCAGTAATGACATCTGACTGGCTGTTAGTCTGAATGTGATGAACATCATCATTGACAAGCATTATTTTGTTTGCCTTTGGTCTGTAGCTGTACCAAAAGGATCGACTGATGTACCCTGTAGATTCAGTTATGTAATTGTTCCTTTAGTCTGACAGAGCTCACCTGACACACAGATCTGACTCTTCCCTGTCTGTCCTGGTTGACACAGGCTGCGATGTTTACTAATTGAGAATTCCGTTCAAGACAGTGCTCGTGTTTCCTTCGCCTGTGCCACGTTACGTTTCAGCAGTGTCCCAGAAGCAGCTCGCTGCTCCACGGAGAAAACACACAACCACGTCGATCTGCCCAGTGCAGTGTGCAGCCAGTCAATTTTCAAAAAATAACACCCCATGCCGACTCGGTGCTCTAAGCCTCAACAAACTCAGAAATGTTCACAATAGACACTACGCCATGTAGCTACTCAGTCACAATAGAAGCACACACATCAAGGAAAAATGATGAAATGGTGACCAAAACAACAAATCAGCTGTCAGTAGATCTGACTCACAAAGTGATCGCAGACCAGTATTTTTGATTGACAACTAAAGACTTCACCACGTTTCTCTCACACTGTCAACTTTTGTGCAAGACAGACCAAAATACCACAGCATAGCAACCAGTTTGTTTTTCGTATGTGATATTTAGCTTGACTGCACAGTGCAGAGTATACAAATCAGCTCATTTTAAGGACTTAATTATTTTTAAATTTGCTTCTTACAATAGGTAGATTAAGTGACATTAGCTTTATTTCAGGTTGTCTTTTGAGTTGTGCTTGTGACTGTCAGACAGAAGGTGTTCAACCTGTTTCAGTCCTGTTTGAGTCAACTTCTCTGTAATAAAACAAGCAAATCAAGAAAAAATAAGAACACACACACACACACACACACACACTGCGAAGCTGACAGTGTGTAGTACACTTGCCTTCAGCTTCATGTGACTTGAACACTGACGTACAGCTGTTGATATGCTGACACGTTGTTGCTGAGCAGGCTGAATTGTTTTAATGAGACTGTAATGAGAGCTACAGTAACAGCTCAAGCGGCTATTCTGAACTCTCTCGACACAGAAGCGTTTTTTTTACCAGCCATGCCAGCCAGCTGACTATGTTTCACTCTCTTAGCTGTTAGTGTAGCGAATAAACAAAATAGACTCCGACCGTATCATTTCCTTTACCGCATAAAAGACAAGCTTAAAGTTCAAGTGAAATAAAACAGTCTTTGCATGTCTTTCCATAATCATCTCTGGTTTGACTGAAATAAATCATGTCTGGGTGGGTTGTCTCTGGTTACTTTGATTTCCCCACCATCGAAACATGTTTATTGACCTGCACCTCAACCGGTCACTGTTCCACGACACTGAGAACAGCTTTCACCAGGCTGTATAGCGTATGGGTGTATTTGGTGATTAGATTCTTCCTCTTACATATTCTGTCTCTACATGATGTTTTTGTCTGCTGCTGATGTCAGACTCTCTCTCTCTTCCTCCCCGTCTGCTGTGTCATAGCCCCGACCAGAGTCCTTCTTGATCTGTAAAATCACCTCTGCACTGTATTCCCTGTCTTCAAACTGGAATCTGTTCAGTCTCAGTCCCACGGCTTAATGATTTACTGTTTACTCTTTTGATAAACTGCCCTTCTATTTTTAGAGCTACCTTCTAATTCTGTTTTTTTTTTTTTTCAAATTACACCTTTAACTCAGTTGTGTCAGTTATTTCATTCTATATGGTCATGCGCAGCTCAGCGGGTCCTTTTACACCCAGATCACATGTTAACATCATACTTAAGAAGGTTTCCATCTGTGGTTGTCATCTAAAAGTCTCTATCAAGACATTCAAATCAAACTAATGAGGCTCAGCGTTAGTTCAATCAGGAAGACTATCTTCTCATTCACCTCTCTCCCTGCTCCCTCCACCTGACGTGGATTTCTTCATGTACTCTCTCTTGTTTTAACCAACCAGAGTCCTCCTTGAATACTATCACCCAATCATGTCTCTGCTCTCAAACTTGAAACAGCTCTCCTCTCTGCTGCCAGCTGTCATTTCAGTGCCACCCTCCTCCATCCCATCCACCTCCAGCTCTTCATTCAGTGGCTCGGTCCGAATCACCAGAATCAACTCCCCCTGTCGTCAGATCTCCATGATCCATCCTCCTCCATCACCACCACCAGTGTCTAGACTCCATTCTAAGCACAGCTTCATCACCTCCCCAAATATGACTTCATCACGACAGATTCCAGCCTCCAAAGACTTTCTCTTGTCTTTAGTACACATGGCAATACATCTTACTGTTCACTCAAAAAAAAAGAAAGAAAAGACGACTAGCTCCTGATTAAAACGGGTACTGCAGGTCTTTTGTGTTATTCTGCTGCTCTCTGAGTTATGGCTCATCAGGTCTGTAGGAATCTTGGTCATTTTCCACCGAAAGGATTTTCACGGCCACTGTGGCAGTTACAAACAGAAGAAAAAGGAATAAAAAGTACGATTGTGAAAGCCAAGGCTGTGTCGAAACGATGGCTCCTTTTCTGGATCATTGAAGCTGGAAAATAAGGTACGGTGGCTGTTCTGTGGGATGAGGCTGCCTCACTGCTGTAAAGTTTTACTGACTAAACAACACCGATGACTGTTCTGTTCTTTTATGCTCCTCAACTTAATTCTAATTATTTTGAAAGTAAAAATTGATCTGTGCTTATCAAGGTAATAAATGACTTATGTTGATGTCTGTAAGTCTGTCTGTCAGGATAAACTTCTCAAACATAATTTCAAACAGTTATCTCAGTTCCCACAGTAACACACACACACACACACACACACACACACACACACACACACACACACACACACACACACACACACACACACACACACACACACACACACTTCAATCTTGTGTAGGTTTATAGGTTGCCTTTTAAACCTGCCCTCTCTGGTCTCCAGTATGTGCAAGGCTTCAAATAAATGGACTGCCTCCTTGAAAACAATGAGAGTTTCTTCGGCTCTGACAAAGATCAATCTTGGCCGCGAGCGAAGGAAGCACAGCCTGTCTGCCAGCCGGGTGCTCTGCTGCTGTGGCCTGTTATATAGACACAAAAATCCACCAAGCAGTCACTCTCTTTTTCTGCCATGAATATTTCTTAGTGACTTTTTTTTTTTTTTTTTCCGGCCAACATCATGTGCTATTCTGGGGATTGATTTCATTCTATTTCATTACAATCTTTTTGAAGCTCTGTCCCTCATTTCTGACAGCATAATGAGATTGTAGTCACCAAATTCATCGCAGAGATCTGAAAATGCGGCATCATCACAACGAAGTACCAGCCCAGTCGCCGGGACACATTGCTGGCATGGCACAGTTGCAAACTACAGATACATTGAATCTGTACATATGTTACATACCATAGGAACGTTTCTGCAATACCTATCATAATCTGTGTAGATTATGTACGTATGAGGTGGATGCCAAGTGCCAAGACCATTGTTCATACCCAACTCGAGAACACTGTTCACGTCCCTTTTCAACTGGGTAATGCTGACTGCTGACCGTACCAAAGCTGGGTATGTTTAACATGTGAGGACACCCTCCAGCTGATCTGGAGATGAGACAGGTTGAAAACAAACCGCCAAGTGAGAAACAATATAAAATGTAAATTGTTAACTGTTTGATATTAACATATAACATATTACTGGAACAATTCCAGCTTCATCTGACCTGCTATATTCTCACTGTGCACACAAACAATTTGGAGAGGTGCTCACTCTTGGGTTAATACTAATATTAGTATTGATATTATCTAAAACCATAAAGCTTGTAATCCATTTGTCCAATTCAGACAAGTGAAGTCTGAATATGTTATTCAGGGAGATTAACTGTGAGCATTCGTAGCCTTAAGCACTGGTTCTGCTGTGACCCCTCAGTAACACAGTTATCATCGTGTGACCTGTCGTTATATTTGCGTGTTTACAAGCATTTCAAATAAAGATTTTCCCATGTTCCCTAGACTTGTAAAACTGGACCACTTTTAGAAACGTCCAAAAAGTAAATGGAATTTGGTGTTTAAGGTTTCTTTGCTTCTTTCCTCTGTGGGTAATTACTGAACATCCCACTAGACTCATTTTGTGACTCTCTGCTCTCAATTCACTCTGGTAAGAGTAGTCAGGTTATAGTCAAGGTGACAGTTAATGTGGACTCAAATAAATGGAAATCATTCTCCCACTCGCCATCTCTTGCTGTTTTCCGTTTCTCTTTCATCTCTTTTTCCACTTCAGTTACACTCACTCAGTGCTTTTTGCTGTCTTGCATTCAAGTAGGTTTCTCAGATTCAGAGTTCATTAGATAAGCACATGTTTCAGTCTACCAATTCTCACAAACCTTGCATCTGCTTTAAACGCAATATGTGATTTTCTAAAGCATCACACTCAGAGTTAAACACCAGCTGAGTGTTTGAAAATTAAATATTTGAACACATTTGTTAACTCTGTTAATGTAAAGTGCCTTTTGGATAAGAGCAGAAGAACCCAGGAGGCCTGTGACACAGCGCCCCTGGCTGGGGAGGAACAATCCCTTCACCACTTGCTTTGTCAGTTGGATTTTCACAATGTTGTATTTCTGTTTTGTGCTTCATTAAAGTCCAAAGCTAACTTGAACCAGGTACCTAAAAGCCTGTGAGCCACATTTCAGCTGTTGACTTGTCTTCTAGATAACGGGGCAGGAAAATTAACCATAACTTCAACTAAAAGAACTTCAACTGAGATGCTGAGCCGATCAGCAGCTGCCGGCCCTCCCACATCACTGTGGGATTACAAAAGGCTTTTCTAATGGCATTTTCAGACCTGTCAGTCCAAAACTGGATTTTTCACAACACCCCTGATTCCCAGTGATTTACTGTATGCTGTGTGTTAAATGGCTTCTTGGTAACTTCGCAGTAAGCCCACTATGGAAGACGGGGCAATCTAATTTCAAGCCTCCTACAAGACACAAACTCTGAGAAAGGCAGGAATAAAAATGACCGAGCACAGTTGAAAAACCAGTAAGACTTCAAATACAGCAGCACACTGTTTCCAATAAATTCTGGACTATTATTGATGCATCCCACCCTTTAGACATCCAAGAGAGCACCAGCTGTAAGAACTTGTTTTACACAAACCAACACGTTCTCACTCACGAATAGTCAAACACCTTAGCTTGGTCAGTGGCCTTAGACTTGAAACTATGACTACTAACCCCTCTAGCCTCAGTTTTGCACATGAAGGGGCAACTCAGTCAAGTTATTAATGATGTATATGCAACGTCAGCTAAAGCTTGCAGACAACTACAGTAAACACGTGACATTTTATGACGTTTGCACTGTTATTGTCGCTAAACAGTTGGTTTGGTTTGGTTTAGGGAAAAAAACAAAAAACACACTTTGAGACAAAACACTTCATGTAAGTTTATAATTATAGCTCAATATGAATTTGGGGTTTTAAGCATCAATACAAATTATTAAGTAGCCTGTAAGTTATTCCTCCAGTGATATTGTCACACAGCGGTGAGGTTTTGTCTTGTCTGGGCATTGTGTCTCATGAACTTCCTGTTTTATTTTGAAAGTGTAACTCCCCTCTCGTTTCAGGTCCCTTGCCCTTCCTCTTGTGTCCCTGGTCTGATGTCATCCCTGATTCCTGATTGTTTCCACCTGTTGCCCTCTCCCTCATGTGTTAAATAGTCTGTGTCTTGGTTTGTCTTGTGCCAGTGTGTTTTGTATTCGTTGATCACCCCAGCCTTGTTCACAGCCTTACCACAGCCAAGAGCCCATGTTTGTATATTCTTCTTGACTCCTCTTAAAGGAGTGACTTTTTGTTTGTTAATGTTTTCAGATTGAAGCATAGATAATTTTCATAGTCATTTGTTTGCCTCCATTGAGTGCCTCCTTTTGTTCAATACATTTTTGTAATCAGCCGATAGAGCAGTTTAAGGCTATAGCCTTTTGCCTTCCTCCTTTGGAGTGAATTTCTGTTAAGTTTTTTTATAGCCCTAGTGTGCCAGTGTAGTTCGCTTATAGTCTTTTTCTTTACCTCCTTGGGGAGGGATTTTGTGTTCATTTTTTTTTTTTTTTTTTTTTGGTTTTGCTTTGAGGTCGTTTGCCTCCTTGTTTGGTTCTGTTTTTGTCTCCTTTTGAGATTAGATATTGTGGTTTCATAGCCATTGATTTGTCACCTTGTTTAAGAGCTCAAGTGAGAATTTCACAATAAAAGCCTGCTTGAATCGCCCTTATTCTGCATTGAGTCCTCTTTGCTGCCCAGGCCTGACAGATATACCCTGGTCGACTAATACCAATAACTATTCTGGTTGCACAGTCAAGAAATGGGCTGAAAAACCCACCAAAATGTAGGATTATAATTACAGCTCAAAATATTGTAAAGTTGTGTTAAAATAAACGGCAGCTTTTTTCCACATTTAGTAGCAAACCACATTTCATGTGTTAATTTTAAAGTGTTACTTTTTAACAGAGGTGTCCAGTGACCAAACAGTAAAATATACAGAAACAAGAAATAAGAAACAACAACTTTATGCTTGAACATTTATTTACTACAAGACGTGGCAACAGCAACAAATAAACCAAATTATGTCTACAAGACATTATACAAAGAGAAAGAGGTTCAGGGTTTGGACCAGGTAACACAACAGAACGTGAGTGGAAGAACATTAAAACAGATTGTGCTTGCCTTGTTCAAAGCTGAGCATACTGAGAGTATGCTGTGGAGAGCTTTGTAATGAACTCTATAAAACTGTTAATGGCTCCTGTGAGTTGTATATTTGTTAGATTTCTATTATGTTGTGTGTAGCTTGACATGCACAGCAGGAACACATCAGACAAAAACATGTGGTCTGTTATGTTGACTGACATCAGCATTGTCAGCTTTACTACTTTGGTTATAGGTCTAAGTATATTATCGTCCTATTTCATAAAGGTGAACTCTGCCGTACACTATGATCAAATTAATAATGCAAGAAAGTACTCGTCTAATTTCCAATGATTAATGGAGTTGCAGGAAGTGGAAAATGAGAAGCTGAGCAGTGCAGAGGAAACACTCTGATGTACTTCCACTTCATTATTGTCAAAGTGTGTCTTCTTGGCTGTCAGACAAAATTACTCTGAAGAGCTTCAAATGACGGGAGGGAGTTTGCAGAGTTTAACAGCACTTTAAAGTTTGAACATCATGCACACTGTGGGTATTACGTTATGAGTCATCAAAACAAACCTAAACAAATAGCAGAACCACAGGTGGAGTTGAGACTCCAGTGTGCTGTTAATATAAACTGCGCTGACAAAGCAATACACATGTTCAGCTTACATCAGACACAATAGAGATAGCATTTCAGAAAAGATTGACATATACAACCTACAGCTGGACTGGTCTTTTAACATGTCAAAAGTGATAAAAAGAAGAAAAAAGGGTGCAACTGAAGCAACTGTCTTGTAAAAGTAGTTTCATTTCCTCTGGGCTTCTCAGCTAATGCTTGGTAATGTTATGAGACACTATGAAACACTCCAGCAGTTCTAAATCTGCCAACGCAATGGAAGGTTTGGCCAACCATAAAATTCCTCAAGATATAAAATACCAAGGACGGGTGCAGAATGAAGACCTTAGGTGCCCCCCACCCTCCTCACCCCCACCCCCCCCCACCCATCTCTTCTTCCACTAAGTGAAAGTTTAATTAAAAGATACAATCTTTATTCCAAGCCCACTCCTGCTGCTAAGTCAGGAGGTTATCTTCGGTGACTGCTACTCTGAGGCCGCTGCAATGACTGTGGGTTGCAGCTCAATGTGTGGACCATTACATCTGCTCAGGGAGTCTGTAGAACTTTTACTGACAGTAACCAGCGAAATGAGTTTGTTCTGTTTCTGCACTTTGCACTTAGAGCGTAAGGAGAATACGAATGTCAGTGAAACACAACATCTCTGTGAGAATTAAGCTGCCAGCAGCATCTAGGAGGCCATGTCGACTGCTGCTTGGTGCAGATGACAGGACACATCCTGTCAAAAAAAAAGAAAAAAATTTCTTAAACAATCAGGAAACAACACAAGAGGAAAGAATGAATATAGTGAACATTCAATGTGTGTGTTTATGAGTCTCTTTAATGATGCCCACCTGAGGCAAACAAGCATCTCTCTGGAGAGGGTTTCTCTGCCAGCAGCTGGATTTCCATATATTGATGTCAACAGAGCACTGCTGTTTGATTTGGCCTGTTGACTCCCACCGTAACATATTGGGGCATATGACTGGTATTTAACCTCTAGATGCATAAGTGGGTGGTCGTGTGAGGTTGTTTTCATGCATTATCTTCTTGATGAAAAGCTGTTGTCATTACACAATCCCGTTCTTCTAGCAAACACATGTTTTTGATGTTGATGTGATATTTTAAACTTATCTTTTATACATTGTGTTAGTACCCCGAAGGTAACAATCGAGACATGCATCAGTGTAGACTTCCTGTCCACAGAAGGTACAGTTAGAGAAGCAAGTCTCATGAAATCACAGAGACAAAGTGGTCTTTGAAGGATGGGTGTTTTGCTGTTTTGCATTTCCATGACAATAAATGTTCTTCATAATTTCTCAGGGTCTCAGGAAGGATATTGTAAATGAATCACATCTTAATGATCTGACAGCACTCGAGATAGTTTGGAGCACAGGCTTTGGCAGGCGACCCTCTCCCTTATGAGCATAAAAAAACTGGTCTTTTTGGAGGGGCTGAAACATAAACACCCAAATTAATAGCACAATAATTAATAACTAATTAATAACACAATACAGTTAATGGAACCCGCCAATGTACTTTTAACAGGTCCAGTTTTGTGTCTCGTGTCGCTGACCCAAGCTTGTCTACACAGTCCTCCATTCTCAGTAATGGGTAGGAATTGGGCTTGGTGACATTGGTGACACTTGGCTTCTGGTCTGGTGGACACAAGCAGGCAAGAGGAACTCCGTGCGATGGAGCTGGGAAATAGTTAGTCCGTTTTTGAGCAGATAATCAAACTCTTTTCTACAAAGTGCACACTTGGTCGGGTTGCAGACGGTAGGCATGCCGTTAATGGGCAGGTCATCGTCAACATCAATGTTGTGAGAGAGGACAGTGGTGTGGGATGGAGTGTCAGAAAACAGAGTGGGATGAGTGTTAATCAACTGAATAATATCTGCTCTGGCATCAGCGTCCAAATGCTGCAAATGGGCTGATCCAGGAGAAGACTTCCCCACGTACACCAGTGTGTGAGGGAAGTCAGTATGTGTGTGTATGTGTGTCTGTGAGAGCATGGTGTGTGTGTCACAGCGTGATGACATGTCACTCGTGTGCTGTGGAGACTCACAGATACACATATATTGCTAATCCCTTATTTTGTCGTTTTGTTATATTCATAATCAAACCCTCATCACTCATTTGTCTTGATTTTAAGTCAGCAGGTCAATTTGTGCCTGAACAGAAGTCTTGTGTTAATTTGTCAACATCACTCCATTAATTGCTGTTCCTGAGAAACAAGCACAAACAGGAGGGTTAATCACCAGCAGCACCAGCAGTTGTGCATCAGGATGCAATACATAAAACTACACACACAGGAAAGAGAGTCGGCATTACATGCTGCCAGAGTCAGATCACTCTGCTGAGCCTTAACAAACACACTCGTATCTACTACAAAATCCATCTCTGCTGTGGCAGGCAGCAAACTATCCCTCGCGTTGGTTTCAGACTTAACTTCACATCACTCTGCCTTCACAGACTCTTCGGGTCTGGACAGAAAATAATCGTCCAGAATCAACACACTGGGCCCTCGTCACAACACAGGCAGGGAGCACAGGACTGACAGCAGTGGATACAGCTGAGCTAGAATCAAAAAGAGGATTTCAAACACCCTCGGGTGTTGGATTGGAATATTTGAAAGTGTCATGGAATAGAATGTTGGGGCGTGTTGTAGCATGGAATGCTGGAAAGTGTCATGGAATGGATTGTTGGGACATTTCATAGAATGGAATGTTTGGAGGTCTTATGGAATGTAAAGGTGGAAATTGTTGCCTTTCGATGAAATGTCGGGAGGTATAACAGACTGGAGTGTTGGTAAGTGTCATGGAATGTTATGACATTTAATGGCAGCGCTGCTTGGTAGCGTCATAGAATGAAATGCAGGTGCTGAAATATGTACTGTGTATCACATAAATTGTGTCATCGTCACTGAAGAAAACAAAGTTGGTGATCTGGATTAAGCACAGTGGACTTTGAGACCATCATGGCACACAGCATCCTTCAACCATCCAACTTCACTGTTGAAGAGTCGGAATAAGAGCCATGCTAATCCAGCCTGGTTTAAAGCTTCTCCTGGAAGATGTTGACCACATTAACATCACCTTCTTGTTGCTGCTGCTAATATACAATCTGACACAGATTTCAAAGTTACTTGATAAAGATCCTTCATTACAGAGTGAACGGTATGAATGAAAAAAAAAAAACAGATTTTATCTCCTCCCCCCATTAGTGATCAGTACTGATGAATAAATCCTATTTGTCATGCTAATGCATACATATTTTTGCTCTGTCAGTACATTCATTCGTGCAAGTGTACCCTCTCATCACCACAGTCAGCAAAAAGCTGTGAGTTTACACCATTCAAATGCCTGTTGGTTCTATACATCGTCTTAAAATTGATAACTCAGGCATGCTCGCAGTAAATTACACTCATAAATCTGGCCAAGCTGCTTTTAATGTGCTCATTGCGAAGCTAATGTTTCCTCCTCCTCCACAGGAACAACATTAACTTGGAGATTGGATGGGACGGGATTATTGATTATGGCTGATTGGAATATAGGAATGAGGTGTGAGGAGGGCGTCTTCCAGGCAACGTTTGGTTACTGTCTGATAAGATGAGATAAGACATGACTGCATTAGGGAAATTCAATTGTTACAGCGGTTCAACAGTGCCAAGCAGAGGAAAGATGTGATAGATAAATATGACACAAGCTCAGAAGACAATATACTAGAAAAGGTTAAAATATAAAAAAAAGAAATAGAATAATGTATACACATGATACCATTTATCAGCTTACTTTCTACAGTGGCCTGATCACTTTATTTGAGACAATATGGGAGAAAGTAGTCTTTGGATTATTAGACACACTCAAACTACACTGATTATGAGCTGATTCCCTATTTTTATTCCAGTAGGCAAAACTAATCTTGAGATGGAGATCGTGTACTAATGAAACGGGTGTGTTCATAATGAGACGATGATCACTAACAAACAGCATTTTCTACAGCAAAGTCCTTTGCTCTCCTCAATTAACCTGACAGAGGCCCTTCCCCCAGGTGGACAGAGGATAAAGTGGAGAGCAGTGACACACAGGAAGATGACGACACAAACAGGGCATCAACACAAAGGCCTCTGGAGAGAGGCTATCCTTGGCTAGCTGGCCGTTAGCGAGGTGGCATTGACCTTATCCACTGCGCCATTGACTGTGGAGGAATTAGATCTAAGATGTGGACAGAGCAGAGCCTGGTGGGGTCAGAAAAATAAAGTCATTGCTTACACAGTGGCTGCATGTGTGCCTTTGTTTCTAACTCCAGGTGTTGATTCTCAGAAATGAGAAGTAGGAATTGCCTTGGTATGACCTTGGTGTGAACAGAAGAGTAATATGGCTCAGATGCCATTTCTGGAGAACTATCGTCTGTCTAGGCTTCACCTGTGCCTTAGTTTCAGTTTCCAGCACTGCCAACATTTATTTAGCCTGTTTTACAAAGTATGGTTGTTATTGGTATGGCCTTAAAGGAGGTAAATGAATCCATACATATGCATATACATTCACATATATGAGAGGATGGCTTTGGTTTCTTAAATCATCATCCCTTATATGTAACTCAATTGACTCAGTAAGCAGTAAAATGTGCTGTAATAACTCTCTCCCACAGAGTCATCTCCAGCTGCACCAATATGTGTACTTTTCCATTTCTGAGGTACTCTAGCCCTCAACACCTGTTAGAGCCCGTCAGGTTTCAGGTTTCTCAACGCGCCACCTGGTCCACCTGCACCACTGTGAGCAACCTCTCCTCCATGACCTCTCCCTCTCTGACAGACTCTCCAGCCGCAGTTTAGCTACATCTTGCTCTGCATATTCCATTTTTGAATCGTCAATTAATCTGCTTACCCTCAACCTCTGCCTTGCTGTCGGCTGGGTCCTGTCCCGCACCACAAAGCGCAACAACACCTCCACTTATACTTTGTTGTGTTCACTGCAACACTTACTCAGTAATTGTTGAATGCTGCTTCACTTTTAGCATTGTATTGAGATGGCGCCAAAATAACAACTTTGTACAATCTAAGTAGCTTTAACAATGTAAAGCATATTTAACAATAATACAGTTCTAGTACGCTGGTATATTCTGCCATTTATTTATTTTTTTTACCTGCAACAATTGTGTGTTACAGTGAAATCTTGTCTCTTGTCCTTACCTGAATTGTGAGACTACTAACACCAGTTGGTTGGAACTATGTTCAATTAGGTCTGTCACTTTAAAGGGGGGGAATACTTATGCTATTACTTGTTTTACATTTACATAATTTTAATTAATTGCCATTATCTTTGTAGATATCTGTGGATATCTTTGACATTTTTTTGCCACATTTTCCTTGTCAAAAATCCAAATTATATGGACCATGATTCCATTAAGAAAAGCAAGTGAAGGGGAAAACATCTGAAGGGGTTAATACTTTCCATAGGCACTGTATGTGTGGATATATGTGTTTACTGGTTCTTATTCATCATCTATGTCTTTTAGTAGTTCAGTAAATATCTTGAATTAAGTTTGTGTATTTGTGTTTCCTTTCATGACAGAGGTCAGTACAATAGAAATTTACAACTTTCAGATATAGGACTGATTTGTTTCATATAATTAATTTTTCCTCCTTCAGTTGATTAATAAAGCAATGGAGGTGGTGTCCCTTAAAACAAGTGCTTAATAATGGCTCATACATGTGATGAGAATGCTAAAGCACGACTGAAAGGGGATCAAAAAATCAAAACCAATGTCAGTATCCAAACTGTTTTTTTTTTCTCTTCACTCCCTGTAAAGAAACACAAAAGACACGTGCAATTTCACATAAACTGCATGAATGCAGCAAAAGCTTTAATAATGATCTGAGGGCCTTGTCAGAGCTCTACAGCCTGAATGTGATCCTCCAACCAAAACCCCAGAGCTTAGCTTCCCCCTCTCCTGCCTTATCTCATCGTCCCACTCTGAATAGCTTTATTCACTCCACTGGGTGTGCCAGATTTACGGCAGAGAACTCGAGTAAAGTGTGCAACGTTGGATTAATGTGCTTGTTTTACAGACACAAGATGTTCGACTATCATTTCACCACAGCTGAATGAAGTTGGTCTGTCTAGTACAGATTTAATTTTTTGTCTGGAGTTTGTTAATCAAGACATCTTAACCTTAATTTAACAGTGATGGAGGTTTGAGTGGCAGTGAAAACTGCTACAGTATGAGGATATCGTGTAGAATTAGGCAACAGCAACTGTTCGTTCCTGGGTTTCACTCGAGGGAATATTGGGTTGTAAACTGATGTCAGCCAAATCCCTATGTTACAACTCTGACTTCCCATCGAACCATAGCAGGATGCATCCACACACTGATCACTTCACGCGGTTAATTGAGCCAATCTTTCACTATCCACACACAATTACTGCTGCAAATCATATTTTTATCAGAACATTCCCATGCACACTCCGATAGACCTTGGAGTTATTTATTCAGGAGACGGGTTTGAGCTGCGGTTAATTGAGACACAGAAATGGCTCCCCTGACTGCTCTCTGCAACATTTCTTCAGTATGGAAGCATTTTATTTTTTGGTCTCCTGGGTGTCAGCAGCCATATGGTGCCACAAATACCTCCATTAACAGCAGCAACGACAAGAGAAAGGACCTACAGCTTGTGATAGGTGCCATTGTTAAAATGGAGGATACCGGTACGACTGATATTTCACATTAGGCTGTTAACACATCACCTCAGCACATGGGAGTGAATGTGCACCAGAACTAAAACAGAGCTAATAGAGAACACATACTGGACTGACATTCATCTTGGCACAAACACGCCTCTTAATGAAGCGCTAGCTAATGTTCAGACAGTAACTCCACTCTACTTTATTCTTGCTGCTGCACAGGGCCAACACCCCTGATCACTAAATCTCCCTGTAGAGTCTCAGCACCAAAGACTTTCTCACAAGACTCATTATAGCATTTTCTGGATGTAGTTAAGTGGCAGCCATGATAAGATCTGTTCAAAGCCTCCACAAAGAAAATGTGCTTTAATACCTCCCTTCTCGTTTTAGTTGACCTAGGACACATTGGACCATCTGATTGGTCATCAATCATCTGTGTTCTGATGTAGGATTTCCCAAATTTCCGGCATTTATTCAAGCAAAACCTGTTTCCTCCTTGTAATAAACAATCATGACACTGTGTACTGTGTAGAGATTGTGTGGTCAAGCAAGAGTGAGAGAGCAACAGTCTAGAGATGGTGAATGCAAGCAGAGCAGAGGAAGAAGGTTAACAGTTTGCATATGTTGTCAGGCGGCCAGTGATGTTCTGTACTGTCACTGTGTGGCAGTTTAACACTGAACACTAATCACACTCAATCACACCTCGTTACATTTCTCCAAATGTAAACCTCTCTTCTCCCATTGGCTGAAAGTGCACTGGAAGGCGCTGCATTTCTGGCAGGGCAGCCATGATGTCAGGAGAGTTAAGTATCACTGTCCACTGCAGTCCCACTGTGACGTGTTGATGACAGCGCAAGCACCAAGAACAGCCACTGTCAGCCAGCTTATAGGACCCTGCACCGTCAACACCATTCATCTATGGCTAGGAGACAAACTGGATTAACGAGGTGGACAGACACATGCTGATCGCCACCAGTGATTAAGGTTTAGTGCTGGAACCATTCAGTTTTTTGCCCACAATAAAACTTAGACTTCTATTTCTGTGAGTGTCAGAGTTTAGTTGTCTATTGATTCCAGCCACTTCCAGCTACCCACAGTATGTGTTTAAACTCTGCTATTTTTCCATCATCCGTCTGTTTGTTACTCTTAACCAATGCTCTAGCCTACAGTGCATTAATACACTGCAAAGATAAACCACATAATTGTACATTATATATTAGTCATCATATCACACTGTCACATATATGATTTAAGCCTTTTTTTAAGTTGAAATCCTGACTGTTGCTGTTAAGCGTTGCTGTACACCACTTCTGAAGTGGGTGCACATGCTGGTCCGCTCAGCTCGCCTGTCTGTTAGTCTAACAGCCTCAGCTCCGTTTCAAACTTTGTTTGCGAGGCGCTCTTGTTTCTTCCTCCTCTCCTGCTTTTCTTTTCGCCTCACATCGCTTCCTCACATCCTGGACATACTGTCATGTGTCACCTAATCCTGTGCTCTTGGGGTATTGGTCTATGTTACACAGCTCATTTGATCATCAGTCCACACCATGGAACATGTGACACACTTGACTCGATGGTTGCATTGTTTGATTGATTGATTGATTGATTGATATACATAAACACAATGCATTTTTTTTACTTGCAGCAGGGTTAACATAACGAGATGCAAAAAGATGCTGATGAAAATATGGCCAATGTCAGTAAGTATGGCATCACGTAATCACTGTCCATCCACCTTGACTGTGTTACAGCATCGATGCCAACACAGACTCCACCTCCACTCACACCTCCGTGGTCCTGTGCCCTGGCTGGCCTGGGTGGATGGTTGAAAGATCATCTCAGTCTGCTGCTCTGCATCTAAAACATGGGCTTTCTCTTTTGTTCTCTAATGCTGATGGATGTATTTCTGTGATAGCTAACCACTGTTTAAGTAATAAAGCAGAAACTTGGAAGGTGCTGCTGGCCACAGCAGCTGCATGTACCACCAATGACACTGGCACATCTCTATGATAATATAAATTGATAATATTCAAAATGCATCCTATCAATGGAAATGAGTTCAATGGAATTATTTACAAAATATTGACTTTCTTCATATTCTTCAATTCTTATAATGATTACATATTTTCTTAGTTTACTTTTGCTGCTGCAAGCACTTAATTCCTTTACAGGTTCATTTAAGTTACAGCTCATCTTGATTTATTTCACAGGGAGCTGGTTTTCAGTTACATGTAGGTTACCAATCCAGCTGCTTTTGCCCATAAATCTTCAAACTCTGCAGCAGTGTATAGAACAATGGCTGCATTGCCTCAGGGGTCACTCCCACATAGCCCTGTGCTTTTTATCCCAGCCAACATCATCTTTGTTCTAAGACCATAGAACCCTCATTTATGTAAAGCTGACTGGCTGAGACTGCCAAAGTGCTGTCACAAAGAACAAAGAGCACAGTAAAGAAAATATATTGATTGTTGCAGATATGGTATGCTCCTGTTTTAAATTCTAGGTCACAGCCCACAGACTTCCTCTCAGATGCTTTTACTCAGGAGCTGCAGGGATGTGAACATGTGAGTGCAACAAGAGCTGGAAACATTGGAGGAAAGAAATTAAACAACCGTACCAAGTGAAAATGAGGGAATGAAATCTACCCAAAAATACTGGACATTATGAGTGATTGCTGCACAGTGACAGTAATAATGGTTATGTACAGTGTAAAAGGGTCTGGGTGCCTTTGGGTAATCTGTAATTCAATTGTAATTTAAAAACAAAATATCCATAAACTTTAGATACTGTAATCAAGTTTTAGTTTCTCCCAGATTGCTTTGCAGCTTAAAGTTGATCACTTGATGCCTGGTTATGAGAACAATGTCAGAACCATTACTTCTTGTGTCCATTCCTAACATTTAGCAACAGCAACCAGAAAAACACACATTTCTTTTCTTGTATTTAAGTTGGATTTGACAAAATATGTTATTTTAATCTTTGAGAGTTATTTCATTTTCAGAAATAACTTTCCTTCCAGTAAATTTTAATTCAAAGCTAACATTCAGATTTTTATTTGTCAAAGCATTGAATACTTATTTTATTAAGTGTTTTGTTTAAAGCCCTAATCCTTGACCTCATCCTTTCTTTTCATTATGGCAATTACAGCAAACTGATGGATGCACCTGTCTCCCAGGAAACTAAGACATTTGTGTATAGACACTACAAACACTGCTAAACACACACACACACACAGACACACACACACACACACGCGCACACACACACACACACGCACACACACACACACCAGTATAACAGATACTATGAGCACACAGAGTGTGGTGAAGTTGGATGTTTAGCCTTGAGTGTCTGACTCTTCCATCCTACATGTTCCCACGAGATTACAGAGAGAGACAGTAATGGTTTCTAAAAGCATGATTGATGAACACAGCACACCATGTCCTCACCTTGGAAACATGCCCCCCCCCGCACACGCACACACACACGCACGCACACACACACACACACACACACACACACACACACACACACACACACACACACACACACACACACGGACGCACACACGCACACACACACACACACAACCTATAACATATTACCGAATTAGCAGCATGAATAGATTTGCATTTGTCATATGGAACTAACCCTGCAGATTCTTCACTGATTCTTCTTTCATATAACTGAAATGGTAGTTTGAATTCTCTCACAGGAGGTGTTGGTGCACCCTTCAAGAGGCTGTGCCTCAGCACCTGAGGAAGAATGATGTACTCACAGCCATATAGGAGGGTAGCACCCACGCAGCATCTGCCTCCCTATAAAGCCTCGGTGCATGTGTAGGTCATTTCCATTTTTTATTCAGTGTCCTTGAGGATAGATTATACTGCTAATTTCCCTACCATCCAGTGTCGCAGGAGATTCAAGAGATAAGCAGATAGATAGATATCATTAGGACCACTGAGGTACCCTTGAGCTAGGCCCTTAACCCAAACCACACAAGTGGAGTTGCTCAGTGGCCAGCAGGTCAGACTGGTTGCACTGGGAACCCTTCGGGTGTAATTGAGAAAATGTTCCACTGTCGAGGGCTGGGACTGGGACAAGGCAGTGAAACTGTGCCGAGGTTGAGGTCAGGGGCTGCCCCATATCCGTCTCACCTGGGGAGGAAAGGGGATCGTCCCTTCAGTGTCTCTGGCGAAGCCAATGTTGGGGGACAATGTGACGGCCACTTTCTTTGGACGCTGCAGTGCTGATGACGTAACAAAAACATGGCTTCCTTTGGATCTGTTGCCTACCTCATCCACTACAGGGCTGAGTTATCGGAGATCAACACCATGTGAGCTATTCAGGTCAAGTGCAGGCACCTTTGACTGGTCGTGTCCTGTCTATAGGAAAAGGAGCAACGCTGCTCCTCTCTCCACAGTTTGCACTTTGACCTATCTAGGGTCCCTCCTCATTGGTTGGCGATACCTAAAGCTCCACACTGACTGCCAATGGGCTATTCATGTCACATTGGGGATGTGCTCTTTAAGTGAGAGGAAGGATATTTGCGTAGCCATGAAAGCAGGTCTTCCATGCTGCTCACCAGGACAGGCTTGGTGGGGGACGAAGTGAAAGGGGGTACATGCCATCCCAACTTTCAGCCTTGCAGCAAAGGTAAAATGGCTGCCAAAACACAGAGTCAGTCAGCAGTTTCCCAGACAAAGCATACAACAGGTCAGTGGACGTAACTGCCATGATCCTGAGACACCACCTCTGTAGATTGACAAGTTAGATTGATGAGCTTGGACTTTACTGCTGTAGTGTTGTCAGCTATTAAGAATGCATATCAGTATTGACCTGTAGGGCCTACATGGCACACAGGCAGGTGTATGCAGACTGGTGCAAGTTTAGAGATCCTGCACCTGTATTCATGCCTTATGCAGGGAATGCTGTAATTGCTGTAGTTCCTCTTCGATGGTGGTCATGCTGCGTGCCTGCGTTAAGGGGGTGTTTGCTGCAGCTGCATTTACAACAAGCCTGGCATCACATTGGCTGATGGGGGCGGGGGACCTGTCGGACCCGTCTGTCCACTCCTTCTGTATGTCTATCAGTGATGACAGAGAGTTGGTGAATCTGTGGACAAAACTGTCCTTCTGGCCAATGGTCATCACTTCCTCAATCATGTTGAGGCTTGACTGAAGGCTTTCTTCCCCTTTCCTCACGTCAACCTGAAGGAGAGCTGACTTCACACACTGTGCTCCGAGTGGAAGGCCTGAGGGTGTGCTCCAACAAGACATCACATTATCAAAGGCATTTTTTAAGGGGTGTATCAGTGGACAGCCGTCTCTCGGTCACCCATGTAAACTTCTTTTGTGTCTCATTCAGTGCTGAATGCAGTCATTCAGGTGAGCTGTCAAAGGCTGTCTGGAGCAGATTGAGGTGCCTGAGGTTTTGCCAGCATCGTTGCAGTTCACCTTCATGTGGGCAGTGCTCAGCCTCTTGGACTGCTGTCGTTAATTTAATTTTTTACTTAGCATGGAAGGGTAATGTTATCACCTGTTGTTATTTGAATAGTTATGGTAGTCTGGAGTCATTACATGAACAACTTGCACTGTGTGTAAGTGCAGAGTTTGTGTCAGCAAGCTGTGAGGACGAGGCCAGGGTGGATCTGTTATTTTACTTTGGAGTGGTGTGGGTCAAATGTACTTAGACCTGAATGGCGTTGTTGCCTTGTGTGTGTGTGTGTGTGTGCGTGTGTGATAATTGCTGTGGGACACAGCCAACCAGAAGAACACACATATCGATCAGGATGGTAGATGAGAGTGTTTCCTTTCATGCAGCGGCCAACTGCTCAGAGTGTCGGGGCAGCCTTGTTTTGCACTTAGCTAATTGCCTCGGTGAGAAGCCAAGCTTTCATCAGCCCTACCGCTGTCTTCTCTTCATTGATATTTGCTCAGCATGTTTGGATAGAGGAGTAAAAATAATAATAATAATACAAGAAATATACATTATGTGATGTTACTCACCTAGGGAGCAAAGATGAACAAGAAGAATATTTTTTTTCTTTTTTTTACCATAAAGGAAAATTCAACAAAGAATTGCATGTATATTACAGCATGCAACTTTAAGCCCCCATATTTATCATTTATAAGCAGTATATCCATATTTAATAAATGTTTTTATTATATCACACTATAATGTAGTTGTAAACAACTATGTGTTAATGTGTTTCACATCCTCTTAGCACCCATAATTGGAGCCCTGCTAAATAAATACAAAAAAGACACTACACTAATTGGAAAGGCACCAACGTGTAATTCAATTTTCCCTACAGCAAATTAGAAATTCCATATTTTCTCCCCCCTTAAACCTCACCCTGAAATTACTTTCAGTTTTGGACACATAGAAGCTATACCCAAGTGGATTACATTAATATACATGTTATATAAATCACAACCCCAGCCACTGACAACAGTGTTGTTGTGCATGTATGTGTGTACCGAGCATGGCAAAATAAAACTCTAATAGGAAACAAAAACATAAAAAATTATGTTCTCTAACTGAGGATGTGCTCCTCAGACTCATATTTCTTATTGTCAAACTCAGCTGCTCACTCATTTTACATCACTACCAATTCCTTTGACTGCATGTGTAGGTTAAACCTTTACCATTGTGAAACTCTTACAATGAGTCTGAAACTGTGTGTGTTTTTTTTTTTTTCCCCACAGATCCCTGTGAGCATTTTCATGATAGAGTAGTAAAACAATGGAATATGGTCAACTGTCCAGAGCGGTTCAGAACTTTTTCAAATGTTAACATTTACAGCATATTTCAGCAGCAATATGCATTTGCAAAACCTGCTTTTAACTGAGAAAATTGGATGCAGTTTCATTGTCATACTGCTAAATTACCGTAGGCTATGATTTGCACATTGTAGAGGACGCAAATTGAATTTCACAGTGTGAGTCTCCAGATAGCACACATTTGATATGAAATTGTAAACGCGTTGAAATTGCGTCTTCGTGTGAACCACACTTCGGCTGTCATCACATGAGAGATACCTTCACACTAATCAACATTGTCTCTCTTTAAACTGACAACTGCAGCCCAGTCACCAGGATAAATGTTGGCAATATAACTTCCTGAAATTCAGCATTTTACGTTTGATAAGGTAAAATGTAATATTTAGGTTAGGTTGTGTTGATGAAGAACGGATCATGTTTTGGCTTCAAGTAGCCTACCCTCTTATCTCTTCAACACAAACATGGCTGGAAATGTCTCCTTAAAAGTGGTTTCACATTTACTCCACCACCATATCAGCCCCCTGATATGACATATGTAACGTGAGCATGACATGACAGAAAGAAATGTATGACTGTATTGACTGTATTGAATGATGTATCATCATCTACTGACTGTGGCCCCACTACAGGCCTTAACCTCAGCCTTTTCCTTTGGACACAGCTTTTTCAGAGATTACCAGTAAATCATTTACTCCACCACAGAAGATGTACGCACATCAACTTCTCCAAACCTGTCCCACTGTTTCCCCAGCAGCAGCCATTGCTACAGAGGCAACAGGAGGGCGTTTGTGAGCCAAAAGACAGAATGGATGCATTTATCTTTACTGTGTTCAGTTCCACTCAGCAGCTTATGTCCTCCATGCTGTCTACCTGATGGATCTCGCAGGCTCTGAAAGCTGGCATCAGCTTCAAAGCTGAATCTGTTCCATGCCCGCCCAGTGAGCTGACAACTTTTCTCGACGTAGTTTTTGTTTAAGCGCAAATCGCTGTCAGATTGCTTTTTTCAGCTCTTAAATTGTGATTCCCAGCAGTCCTGCCTTTCTTCATCCATCATTAAACAATGAATTACATCTTTGCTTTTGAGAGAGGTAAAGAGTGGACACAGCCCTGGCCGCCCAGGTGAAGTTTTGCATTCAACTAAGAACTATATCAGGCACATAATGCCCTACTGAAGAGATTGTTTTGTATCATTCTTGCAACTGAGCACAAGAAAATGTGTCAGTCATCAAGATGCTTCAAGAGAGATTCATTAAATGCAGATACACACACACACACACACACACACACACACACACACACTTGTTTTCAATCTTCCAATCACATGAGACACAAGTATGTGTTTGCATTGTGTGGAGATGCTATCCGCCTCCAGCCTTTAATTAAGGTATCTTCTAGCTGACCCACTGCTGAGTGGGAGCTTTCAGTGGCTGGTAACTTCAGACGGCGAGGCAGAGTGAATGTCAGAGACAACACAGTGGCAGACAGACAAGCTGTCTGGAGCCTGTGGTTATTGGCCTTATTGATTGAGACAGATGCTTTGCTGAGCTGAGGGACACTCTGGCAAATGGAAGCTGAAATCCACAGAAGACTCGGCAGCTAGAGAGGTGGCTCACTTCTGTCTGATCATCAGTTCTGGTCAGGGGTGTTCGATGTTCTCACCTTGCCGATGTGACTTTGCCCTGGACAGCTGGCATTGATTTAACATGGGATGACGGCGTGATGACAGATGAGGTTGATTCTCTCTCTTATTCTGAACATGTGAGAAGGCTTTGTCTCAACATCAACAACCATCAACCATTAACAGTAACGATAATGGACAGAGCCACCGCGATGTCACCCATACGTTTCTGAGGAGTCAAAATGATGCTCTAAATGGGTGGTACAGGCCACCGCCATCTTGACATTACCTGCTCTGCCTAACTCCCAGCTAATCAAAAAATGGTGAAGTGGAGGTAAAGTGTGGGCAGAGCTGAAGCAAGCCAGGTTAGTTAAATAAGTCCACCTAGATGGAAGCTACCGAGCAAGCAAGAGCTAACAGGCTACCCGTGTTCATACATAAAGAGAAGCAGATTTTGCCTCATGTCACTGGCGTGAGTTTGATCACAGGATCATTTGTGTTTATTTGATTTGCTCAAAAAAGCTCATAAGATCTTAATCTGTCTTAAAACTACCTAATGTAGCTTACTGTGCATTAGTTGGAACAATCAGGGAGAAAAATCAGGTACAGAGGACTTCTGTGTTTGTGCTCAGCCTCTGATCAAAACTTTATTTTCCAGTGTCTTCTCTTTTTCCCATCTTGTCTCTGTACGTTCACAAAGTGAAGTACATTTCTTCTCTATTCAGCAGTCAAAAAGGAGAAAATTGCAGTACATTACAGTGGATTTCAGCACCTCTGTGGTTTGTTGTTGCAGACAGGTTGAGAAGTAAGAGTGAAGACAAATCTACCTGTCAATCCCAGTAGTTTGCAGAACAAACTGTGTGCTCTCCTCCTGTCTGGTGTTTAGTCCCCTTCAAGCTCCAGGCTTCAACCATCATCTACGCACTACAGCAAACTGAGCACAAATACAACTGCAATTGAGTCATTTTGTATTGTATGTATTAAATTAGGCTTAAAGATATGTGATGGCATAAGGGGAAAATCTATAGAGGGATGAGGTCAAGGTTGATTGATGTGTCAACACAGCACCAGGCTTCAACCCGCTTTACAGGCAATGTTGCCATTTGGTAGTGGAGTCAAATGTCCACTGGTCTCAACCAAGCATTTAATACTAAAACCATGATGATGAACCATAATCCAGAACATCATCGGTACCTATCTACAGAGCATCAGTAAAGTGAGATGTCTGCACACAGTCCCAAGGATACTAGAAGGCAACACCCACCAAATTTAAATCTACCAGTATGGTACTGTCATTTCGGGTTCTGTATAGTGGAGTTCAGTGATATTTCAGCTGTTTATGATTCAGTGTTCTTAACCTGTCATCAACAATGAGTGTTAAAAGTGTCTTACTGAAACGTTAACATCAACTAAACAAGAATACACACTTAAAAATAATGAATAAGCAGGGACAGCTGTTGAAATGTCCTTAGACAAGATGCTGCTCCCGATGGCTATTCCATCAGTGTGTAAGTCTACATTAATAATGTTTCTGCAATCTCCCTAGATGTTTTCTCTGCTTGATGCATGCCAATGATTTGAACCTTCTCAAACAGACTAACATCTTTTCCATGACCACGGGGTGTGTCTTTCCACATGGTTGTTTAAGAAATGAGAAGCTACTCATTGCATCAGTTGGGGTTAAATAACTTGTTGCCAACTGAAAAATAATTACCCATGCAATAATTATCCAATAGGCTTACCTTTTTGCTTAGTTCAATCCAGGTGGCATTTTTTTTTTTGGCCAGGCAGTGTATAATTATGCTATGGAAGAGTGGAGGCTGGTACCTGATTGGCTGGTAAGGGCTCACTGATGTGTCTCTGCGATCCCTCCAGGGATTTCATCACCTACTCCTGTTTCTTTTTTGAATTAAGTGAAACAGATAAAGTGTTTTAAAGGCAGGAAATTCAAACAGTGCATCCGTTATCTGTCAGCCTAACATGGTCACCAGGTGAAGATATTAAAACAAACTTCCTCATTAGTAATATGTGCAAACACTGACATTTAAGAATACAAGTGTCATTATTACAACTGTTTGATAAATATTACAGATACATAAATGTGCCTATTGATCTTATGCATCCTTACTGTTTTTACACACTCCTTGTGTTTATGATTATTAAATACATCCATTTTTTTTAACTTGTTTTAATGTTTTGTTTCTTGATGTCTTTCCCCTTGTATTTAATGTATTTTAATGTAGTTGCATCTCCCTGTAAAGCCTTTTGAGCTGTCTTGTGTCTGAATTGTGCTATACAAATAAACAGATAGATAGATAGATAGATAGATAGATAGATAGATAGATAGATAGATAGATAGATAGATAGATAGATAGATAGATAGATAGATATTTCTCCACAGTGGTCACATGCCTCCTCTCTAGTGGAATCTAAATGACTGTTATAACGCTTATCTAAACACCATATCTCTTAGTCAGTGGTGTGCAGCGGAGAGTTACCCTTACTCTCCTCATTTCTTCCCAGGAACCTTTTCATAGCCTCATCAGCCAATCAGATGGCCTGGTACGGGGCTTCACAGCTCTGCTCGACTTCCTCTCTTGTGCCCTGGGAGCAGGACACTATCGCCTTTCATTTTTCACCTCACTCAGGAATGAAGGGAGAAAAAAAAAAGTATGAAAGGTTTGCCAGCCTCAGAGAGGAAGAGATGAGGAGGAATAGTTGTCAGCTTCAAGGGACCATGGGAGACGCTCTCTTTATGGACATTTTTAATAGTGACATTTTATATGCGGACGCACCTCATATACTCTCTATTGAGCAGTGGCTTTTAAAAAGACATCAGGGAGCAAAAGTGTTAAAGCACAAGCTGATGAAATGGAATTCATCATTGTGGCATCAAAGGTCTGGTAATAAAATGTTAACGGTTCTGTGATCCCTTGAGAGCAGTCAAGCTGTAGACGACGCCATTGTGAGTGGATGGTTAGGTTACCTTATTACAGTAGAGATACAGGCCTCTGAGTGGAAACGCCCCGTAATGTACTGTGTACTGCAGGGCTGGGTTGTGTTCTACAAAGCTGTAAACATTGAGTGGATGAGTTTTGATTATATAATAAAATAATATAAGTGTAGCAAACACTGGCATTATGCTCATTTTTAAACCTTAAGCCTTGAGTCATTGGAGATATGCAGTAAGGGATCATGAAATAATGGGTCATGGCACATCTGATAGAGAAATACTTATGGCTCCAGTGTCACTTTAAAGTGTTGAAAGTCTCCTCCAGACTTGTTTAAAACTAATGGTATAAGGTCTGACCCATTCCATCTTTATCTGTCTCCAAAAAGGCTGTTGGGCATTACCAAAGACTTCTATACTTGCCCTCAAACTGTTTAACGTTTTTAGCCTCTCTTTATGCAAATGATATATTGTTAACATTTCACTGTGTTCGCTAGCTCTAATAGTGTGTCTGCTGTAGGCAGGTACGGCACAGTGATTATTAGAGGCTTTTCACTGACTGCTTACAATGTTTCCTCTCAACTGAGCTGTACACAGGTGTGATGTAGAAACTATTATTATTATTATTATCATTATCATTATCATTATCATTATCATTATCATTATTATTATTATTATATGACTCGAGGTCCAGATATTGACCTTGAAGGTCCTGAAGACAAAGAAACGCCCCTGGTGTTATGTATCTGGCCCCAGCTCTGTAGGCTTCCCAACACACTGCCATGACAAGTGATATTGATCTTACTCACAAAAAAAGAAGTGATAGCTCATTTCTCAAAATGTTGAAAAATTCCTTAAAACCAAGCAAATAATAGAGGTTGTTAACAATGGTGTGAGACAAACCCCCCTAAGACACATTAGTTTGTTCAAAGAAAATTACTTTCCTTGTCTGACTCTGACTGTGCTTAATATTTACTTACTCAGTCATGTCTATAAGAGGTGTTTTTGCTACCTGTCACTCCATCCCTGTGGTATCTGCCGGTGTAATGGAGTCTTGAGATTACTTGGACTCATTATTCAGGTTTTCACCTCTTCACTAATCTCTGCTGCTGTGAAAACTGTTGCCGTGCATTGCATCATTGTAATCAAATCTAAAGTACACATGAAGAAAAATATCAGTTCACTTAGATATACTTCACTTTGCAATGGGTTCCCAAGCTCATGAAAGCTCCTCTGACAGGAAATAGCCTCAGTCTCCCAATGAAACAGAGGCCATCCCTTGAGCCCTTCGTACCATCCAGCCTCCAGATCCTGCTCTGATTATCTCAGGTGTGTGTGTAGGTGGAAGATGGATACATCCAACTTGACAGTGAGCTATTTTTTACAGCAGGTTCCGATGGTATAAGGTGACTCCAAGGTTCCTCTGTGGCTTCTTATTCCCCAGACCACCCGTGTAATCAGGCCGCCACTTTTGATTAGCAAACACACCAATCACGGAGCCCAGGGGTCAGGCGGATGCAGCCCTGCAGGGATAAACTATCCAATCAGGATTGTTCCCTTGGACCTCTGAAGATGCGTGGGCACTCACACAGACAGGGCAAGTGAATCCCACAATTAGATTTAAGAGCCATTTACAATTAAGTTTTCAAAGTTTGTGCTAAATGTGAGAATGCTGCTGTTGCTTGTGTCCCTGGATGTTTAGCTCCTCCACAGTGTTCACAGTGTGAGTGGAGTGGCTGATGGATTGCTCTATTCTGACACATGGTGGGTGGTAGCGGAGGCTCTGATTGCATCTGTATGGTGCTGAGCTAAAACATTTTCAACAGGCATATGGATTGTTCACAGCTTTACCATCTCTATGCCTCCAAGAGTTCACGTTGTAAATGCTTTACGTTACTTCAGAACACCTTTGAAATCCATTTCAATTCTTTGACTAATCATCAATATTGAATTACAGTCTCTCTGTTCACTATACATCAGTGATGCCCGGATCACAATTTTATCAGCAGGCACCACACTGCTCATTCCCAGCCTGTAAACATACAGCAGCTTTGTCAGTTGCTTTAAGCTTCAAACTATGATGATTTACATACTCTGTGGCTAAATTAGCAATTATACATAATGTCCAGTTTGACTTTCAAAATAAAGCTTACTGGCAAACTTTTTCATATTACTTGGTTAGGTTAAGCAAAAGATAATGTTTTGGGTTTAAATAACGACATTCTATCATAACTTAAGTTCACACTGGGAATGGGATGAGTTCATATTAACATTCTGAGTAGGGGTGGTGAGTGGTGTTGTGGGTGGGAGAAATAATACACCCATAAGGAAGAAAAGATTAATTCTGAAACAATCCCTGAAAAGCAGAAAAAAATGCATTCATCCTCCCATTTAGTTAATCCTAACATTCCTGCATGAGGCACAGCAGCTTAACATGCCGACAGGTCAGGATCTGATTTGAATGTTCTGTGTTCTACACATGTAAAAGGACACACACATAGTCCAGGTTCATACAATGAAATTATATGAGGAGTTGTCCTCCTGATAAATCCTGAGCTCCATCAGAGCTGTCTAAAGGTATATATAAGAACTATATATTTCATTCTGTTTCCTCTGGATAGTTTCTTCTGTCCTGTCAAGTTTATAACTAGAGTAGTAAGATTGTCACTGCAATCATCGAAATCTGCATGTACTAAACATGATTTAAGTTGATTTGGCGACACACCTGGATATTTGGTTCCACTCTAATTTAGCTGCCCAGGAGATTTCTTATACAAGTGTTGAGTTAATGCCATTTGTTATTTGAAACAAAAGCAGTAAATGAAAGCACAGACTGAACATGGAATATTATACCTCATGTTTGTCTGTGTGTGAGTCCTGTTAATATGAATGTCTTCCTATTGCATTTAATGACCATGACTGTCAAAATCTGTCTTGTTCTTGTTTTTAACAAACATTGATTGTTGGGATTTTTATTCCTTAGGGCACTGAATTATTAAGGTCATACCCAGTATTGCCACAGTTACCTTGAAAAAGTAATCTGATTACTGCTTACTCCTTAAAAAGTAATTTACTACTTGTTTTTAAAAGTAACTAAGTTAGATTACAATTTTATTAGTTACATTCAGCAGCTGCCGACAACACCCCCACAGTCTCAACACAAACATGACAACCGGTTTTGCCAATACTCACTTTATTGGAAGTGCATGTTTTAACAGTAATTCCAAGCACAGCATTGATAGTTGCAGGGATCTTGTTTATTATGGCACCAAACGAGGGCGAGTCAACCATGTTTAAAGGCAGCATTTCATCTACAACATACTGCCCAACCAACTTCTTCAATTCTCCCCGACTTACTTGTTTTGCACCAACGTCCAGCTTTTGTTGTTTGGGTGGTGGGGGACCTCCTGCAGAAGTCGAGGCCGTGGCTTTGCTCACAGCTCTCTGCTTAACACCACCTGCTGGGACTTGCTCTTTAAACTTAACTGTGCTGCGACTCCAAATGTTTCTTTTTGAAATTTGATGTTGTGTCTTTGAAGCTTGATAGTACTTTGTCGCCAGCGCAGAGTGTACAACAAACCTTAATATTCTCATCTGTAGCTGACACAAACTAAAATAATGACTGTGTTTCCAGCTAAGAAACACCCATCTCTCTCCTCCCTCCATTGTTGTTTGTGTCGCTGCGTGGTGTTATACGTGAGTTGTCCTCATGCTGAAAAACGTGACTCGTCGCATAAGTGACATCACTCTCCGAGACACGAGAAGAAAGCAAAAATATATATTCTTACTAAGGAAAACAATGATAGTAACGCACAGTAACTTGAATAAGTATCTTTAATATGATTATTGGTTTGGAAATATTAACATGTTAGTTTACTCGTTACTGAAAAAAATGATTAGAGTAACGCATTACTTAGCAACGCATTACTCTACTTGCTGGCATCAGTGGTCATACCTATAATGGACACTTGCAAGGTATGAGTTACTTATGCAGTCTGATTGTCTTGTATGGTCACTGATCGCTCAGTGACTTGGACACTAATATTGTGGGCATACTCTTAAATCGCACCTCACACAATGATCACCTTGTCTCTGGCCAATATCCAACTCTATACAGAAGTTAAAATAAGGTGGAAACTTTTATGTGATCCCAACTCTGGCATGATGGAGGTTCTGTGTGCTCAGAGGCCAAGATAGCAATCAGCTAGCTCTAAAAGGTCCCTGCTGGAATCCTCCATAATCTCTGAGGAAAACTTCTATCAACCATAAAATCTTAATAGCTTATAAAAATCATCTGTGTGACCTTCAGGGAGCGTATCACTTTAGATTAGATGTGCTAGTGTTTGTTCTGCCCACATTCGCAGTAAAAAAATGAAAGAAAAAAACAGCTGCAGAAGCAGTTTGCTGCTGTTCATTTTTCTCATTCCATCATGGATGCAAGACAAACAGGGCTAAAAATGTCCTAATCAAGCTTGCCTTTATATAGCTCTACAGTAAAGGGCAACAGGAAAAGTGGGCCAGCCTGGACAGTAAAGCTTTAATTGTAAGGATTTGTGTACATGCCACACAGCCAAGATGAGCTATAAATCTCAGCCTTTTGTAGCTCTACAGAAGGAGTGGCATGGAGTTTCTATAAAGACTAGGAGTAAAGACATTTTCTCCAGACTGTACTGAACCAATCCTGTCTCTGCTGATATTTAACAGCACAGCAGATTTTTCATAACCTGTTCATATCGAACTACTAAAAGAATCATGTCCACCTGAAGATCACCTGATGAACTGCGAGAAAGCATGTTTCAGCTTAGGTAAAACAAACCCAACAGAGGATCTTATGTTTAAAGATTGGGGAAATGATGAATAAGAAGAGGTGACGCTCTGAGGATATGCAACAGAACAGGCTGAACCAGTTGTGATGGTGTTTACAGCATAGTTTTGTGTTCTAAATGTTAGTGTTTGTTAGCGTTTCAGTTTTTAATGGTGGGGTTCATGTATATATCATGTATGTATATTTATTGTGACTGACTATTGAGAGATAGTGTTCGATGTAACTGAGTATTTCCCAAGAGTCTAGTTTATTTGGGTGCGTGAATGCATGCGTACGTGTGTGTGTGTGTGTGTGTGTGTGTGTGTGTGTGTGTGTGTGTGTGTGTGTGTGTGTGTGTGTGTGTGTGTGGACATGAGAAATAAACAATCAAGTTGAAAGAGAAAGCGGGTTCAAGGAAATGATAGAGCAAAGCCGTTAGTGTCATAAAAGAAGCCTCATTACATCCAGAGGGAAATTAGTGAGCATTTGATGGATGGCACTCTGCACCACCACGGTGAATTATTGTGCAGTCAAAGCATAAAATAGTCGTTGGTCTCAGTAGGGCACACGTGCCATATTATCAATCAGGCCCATATGAACACAATCAGATATCTGTCACGCAGATGCTGTAGTTAACCTTCAGGATTAATGACACATCTTCCTGGTCATATTCAAAGGTTGCAAGCTTTGGTCATACATATTACACATGCTATGTCGTGTAATTTTACACGTCCACAATTATGACATGTGTAAAATGATATTTATCATGTGAAGAGCAACAATATTGCCTACGTGTAAAGTTCATGACTACAATAAATAGATAATGGAAACTAAATGCAGATGGTTCTAGAACGTTCAGCAGGGTCATGATATCAAGGTTGATCCTGTTAACTTTTTTTTTTTTAACTTAACATTTTAAAAATGCAATATTAAGGAGGAAAAGTCCAAATGACCTTATTGATTAATTAATTTCACACTGCACAATACAACATTATGCAAGGGTCACTTCTATCAAAAGGATATCAATTATGGATGGCACTATATGGGGTACCTTTCCCTTCTTCTAATTTTGTGAGAGTCGAGAAAAATCCAATTTTCTATTCTGCATTATTCAGGAACAGCAAAGCAGCACGTGTGCACAAGCCGTCCACCCCCAAAATACGTCCGTACAGCTTGTCTGTTCAAGCTGCTTTGCTATTACCGATATTTACGTTCATTGGAAGGCGGCAACTTGTAGTGGCGTTCGAGTCAGGTGACATAGAATCAAGAGTGACAGCGTCTGCTCACGGGTTGAATCGATGGGTCAAGCACAAGTGTTTGACAGCAGACTGCTGTCAAACCAAAGATCAGTGGTGACTCAGTTTAACTTGACAATGTATTTAAGTTAAGTCACATGTGTAACATAACCAAACTATATCTTGTGTAAATATCCTGAAAACAGGATTAGTTTAGTACATTAGTTACTTTCATTTGAAAGCAATACGCTACTTAAGAATATTACTGTCTGTGTAAAATAATGCCTCAGTGATTACATGATTTTAAACATTACTTTCACTGAAAAAGCAGCATGTTTTTTGTTGTATGACCAGGCAATATGAATTAGAGGAGGTTAAACATTGGCAGCCCAGGACTTTCTTTTACTTTTTTGTTACTTTAATTTTGGTTTTCATACTTTGGATATCAGCTTGTGAGCTCGGTTTCTGTCTATATTACCCCCACCCCTAGTTTTCATACATCTGCTGAATATGTTTTAGGTTTTATGAGGCTAAATACTATCTTACAGCAGCATGTGGTGGAAATATTTCCCAAACCAAGTGAGAGATTGTATAAATAATTCACATGCTGTTTAATGTGTGTGCTTTGTGTGGACTATGTGGGGGCGGCTGCTGTAAACTACCTGTTTAAACTTGACAACAATTAGGTGATGTGGCAGCGCTGCAGGTTACAGCTCTCTGAAGCCCCCCACCCACCCACCCCCCGGTCTCCAGACAACAGATGTGTTCCAAACTGTTTTATCATCCTCTATTAGCAAAAAATTTACCTCACCTCTTAAAAATATGAACATGATAACAACAAATTGCTGGGAGACCACAAGGCAATATACAAAGACGCAGCCAAAACACTTGCTCCCAATTGCAAAATAATGAGCAGGGAGTCGTGAGCTGCTGTGAGGAGCAGAACACCAGTGCAGCTCTCTCTCTCTCTCTCTCTCTCTCTCTCTCTCTCTCTCTCTCTCTCTCTCTCTCTCTCTCTCTCTCTCTCTCTCACTCTCTCTCTCTCTGTGCCTCTTGGAAGTTGCTGCCAAACATATCTCCAAGACCACAGCTATTACCTCTGTTCAATGGCATGCAATTTATATGGTGCTCCCTGGGGAAATTAACTTTGTGGTGACAACTCACAAGATCAACAATTCTGAGAGGAATTCAGGCCATTCCTCTGCAGAAAGGAATAGTATAATTACAGGCCGTGAACTCCAGCGCAGTCCCTCCCCAGCAGAGGAATGTTCTCTCTCTCTGGACTATTTATATCATTTTGTTCGGAGGGGCACTTTTTCCTCAAAACAATTGATGCCGAGCATTTTGACTGACATGTCAGAACAAAGAATTCCATGTCATAACTTACAACAAAATGTTTTCATGCATTTGAAGAGCTGTGAAATATTCATTGTCTTCTTTTGGCTCACATCTCTTGTCCTGATGCTGCTGCCGAGCAGAGCTTTTGGCTTCAGAGGGGAGAGCTGTGCACACACCATTACGAGACCGAGGCAACGATTATGCCCAGTCAGTGCTGAGAGCCAGATGCATACCAATGGACTGTGGAAATATACCGATATGCAGAGGAGGTCAGCCAGAGGAAGAGAAGTGAGCAGTCTTGCCTGCCAATGCCTCAGCTGTCGGCCATTCCAAACCACGTCTTGTTGTGTAATGACAAGAGGCTCACAAATGCCTCTAATCCCCCAAAGCTGTTAACAGCGACACTGAGAGGAAATCAAAGTTTGTCCAACAATGTTCATATCTAACCTGCAACAGTTTAAATAAATGAAAGAACTGTATCAGTCCTATTGTGTAGTACTTGAAATCTTTTTTTTTTTTTTTAATATAGCTGAATATGAAAATCCCTCTCGACTGACTGCAGTGGATTCAGATCACCTGTGCTCAGGGTGGGAGAGACCGACTTCTAATTAATGAGTGAAAGCAGCTCCTAGCCAATCAGGGTGTGACAATCCAAAATTACTTTTGTGAGCAATGTGAATGTAAATGATCTGGTTTTACTCCCAGTTCAATTAAGCCTGCTGTAATCTTGTGTTTTACAAGAGGGGAAAAAAAAAAAAAAAAAAAAAAAAAAAACAGAGAGGGAAACTCGTCCACGGCAATGTGAACAGAGTTAATTGACAATTATTAGCAGGTTTATCCACGTTTGAAAAACCTTTATCCCAGTGTAATCAGGTCTTTAATGAATAATATTTCTTATGTTTATAAAGGGACGGTATTAATAATCATGAGTCACTTTACTTTTTTCCTGAGTCGTGTAGGCGTCCCAGTCTCAATAGATGTACGCACCGTTGTCTCCTCATACCTGTTGTGCTGACAAATTTCATCCAACTGACAGACAATAAAACTAAAGACATTTTTCTTGAATCTAAGGACAGAGCCAGGCGGTTCAGTCACCAAGTCAAAGATGCTCTTGGATCCCTCACTGCTGCTGCTGCTGCCGTATTTGAGTTGACTGGCATAGTCACACACAGTTCAGCCTCACGCCTTGGGTCCTATACCATGTCTCATTTGTGACGCATGGCAATGGTATGCAACATACAAGGTGCCACAAACACTGCTTTGTCCATCTGAGGGCTGTATTGTAATGCTCCACCGGACCTATCCAAATATCTGAGTCACGCTTTCATCAATCTAAATGTTCCTCTGATTACAGCATGTAATCATTTGTGTGTTTTTGCAGCAGTGACTCTGACAGCAACAAGGAGTGCATATAGACGGCTGGAATTAGCCTGTCATCTGACAGGAGATTCCAGATATCAGTGACTAATCTAAGATTTCAGCAGCACAGGTATGTGTGTATTATTAAGCGCATATCCTGTCATCAATAACCAGAACTGGAAATAAACAATATATACAACACAAAATGCAGGACTTTATAATCTGTGTTTCGATCGACTTGGAATCATTTCAACAGCAACAGGCACTCCCCAGCTCTGTAGTGACGTTTAGGGGCGCTGTGAGGTCTCAAATTGAGCCACCTACTTGTGTGTGAACGAGTGTAACAGCAATCAAATCACATGTTAATACAAGAGCCAGACCCTGCAATCTTACATCAGCCCAAAAATCTATAGGTTATATGAGGTACAAGGTAATGTCATTACACAACACAGGATTGCATCACAAAATTAAAGTTCATAAACTCCGTCATGCTAAAGTTTGAAGTGGACCAAGTGTGAACACAGAGCATTGACGTTATAGACACACAGTCCACCTGTCCTCATCAGCTGTAGTCCTGCACTCTGTTGGCTCAGACCACGGTCCGCCCGTCAAGTTCAACAGCTTGATCCGAGATGTTATGTTGGAGACAGGACTCCAAGACACAGGATTTAGGGGGCCTAACAGTCCCTGATTTCATTCTATTTGTCAATTTCCTTTTCCTGTGACCGGACATTACTCAGGAGCAGCCTTAAAGCTTTGCTGCTTCCTTTAAATGCTCAGTGGGTCGTTTGCATTTGGATTCTGTGACAGTTCTATTACCTGTAAATCACTCAACAACACTGAGTTACTAAGTGACACTGGTCCCATAATAATGGAGTTCAAGGCAAACAAAAGTGTAAATGGTGTTCTGATGCTCGTACACACAGCAGAGACAGAGACAGCTCTCTGTTTGACCCTCCATGAATACCAGAGGACAACGAGTTTGTGAAAGGCAAACAGATCAATACTTGATCGCTTCACACTTTGTCAACTCCACCCACCTGCTCTTTCATTGAGCCCCGCTCCTTAACACCCATCAACCCACACACACCTCAGGGGCCAGTGAAGTATCTCCCTGTTGTCTGTCACAGCCTGGGACAATTGCCATCCCGTACACCGTGCTCTTGAGGCGGACGCCCATTAGAGGGTACCCCGCTGCTCTGATAACTTACTTTTTTAAAGCGTACTGACAGTAAATAGATTTGGTCGATCCGTATTTCATTTCCTGTGCGCTCTCCAGGGAGCCTTCCCCTGTCCTTGTCGCGGCCAGCATCCTCTGTCCCAAAGAAACTGCCTCCAGCCTGCAGAGGCCTCACAAACACATCCTCCATCCACTTGACAGCATCATTGCCAATGGCCCCCCCCAAAAAAATTCCAGAATAGCTTGATTGAAAACATCAATCACTTTGTTGCCTTGAGTAGGATGCTGCAGAGAAAAAGTGCTATCAAGATGATCAAAAATATTAAATCATGTTCGTGATGGGTGGGTGGCAACTTGACTCTTGATACAAGGCTAGTCCCAGAAGTTTCTTAGTTTGGAGGTAACTTCAGAGGCACAGTGTCAGGTGTACCTTTAACTGGTACTAATACGAGTGAGGCTTTAAAAATGATGATCTTTCTATTGTAAAGTGTGGAAACATGTCAACATTACTACAGCAAAATCCAGAAGGGCAAAAAAAAAAAAACATGATCAGCTGGTTTAGTCAGATCATTTAAACTATGTGAATATTAAACCAATACATGATGTCAAAGGTTGGCAGTGGTCACATATTATACAAGTGTATGCACATGAGTACAAGAGGTCAGCGCTGAAGCAGGAGTTGGGCTTGTAAACTGTGATGGATGAAAGGCTCTGACACTGGACCTTGGGTCGTTCAGTAGCTTGTCCCATGAAAACCCAGTAGGAACTAAGGGGGCTAATGTAGTTACCATTCATGAGTCCAATGTAAACTACAATGCTGATGGGTCCAAGTGTCAGGTAGGATGTGTAGGTCCCTCATTCCCAGTCAGTTGATTTATTGTTCTGTGCGGTCTCCATTCCTCTAATGTTGGGGTGATCTCTTGAACTCCTGAAGCTTTTCTTTCGCTCTTGTCTTATTCGTTTTCCTCCATCCCTGGTGTCTGCTTGTTGCCATGGAAACGCCCACTGTTTTTTCTCTGCTCCGGGCTGGAGCTCGAGTGGATCCGAATCCTGGTGAACACAGTCTGGAATCAAATGCCTCTCTCTCTCTCTTTCTTCTCGCACTTTTTTAATCCCTCATTAGACCCTGCGCTTCTCCGTCAACTCATAAGCATAAGCATGGCCGAAGAAAATCTTACTGATACTTATAACCTCCTTCTTCCGAGCCAACTCCAGTGAGGTTTCTTCGACATCAAGGAAGTATACTGAGAGCGGATGCAGGACGTTTGAAAGACTGGACGTTGGAGCAGCATCAGGCCCTGACTTCTATGATGGAGATCTGTGAGAACTCGTGGGGACATAGTTTTGGGTAAGGGGAGCTCAGTGGTGTTCCACAAACTTCAAGGATTCTTCTGGATCTGGTTTTCAGTATCGGTAGCATTTTCATGCCATCTGTGACGTTCTTTTAGCAGACTTAGCAGGGCCGCTTTGGTTGCTCCCATACCTAAAATACACTTCTCAGTGTCAGCATTGCCTTGAGCTTGGAATGTTGCCCCTACCTCTAGTTTCTGGTTAAGGTCATGTTTTAGCATTGTCAGCTCTTCAAGTACGTAAATGTGATTTAAGTATGGGAATAGCCATGTGAATATCCTTTATAAAGTGGCAGTCTGTCACTCCACAGAGCAGCTCATCTCCAGGCTCAGTTACTTCTTCTTTAACAGTTACCAAGACACTATCTTGCTCATCAGACGGCTCATCATGGCTTTTTAAGTGTTCATCAATCAGTCAACCCCTTTTTCTCAGTTTTCAATAACTCCATCCTGAGTCCATCCTGAGCATGGCCTCAGCAGATGATCCCTCACAGCTATTTCTGATTAAATCATACATCTCAGCGTAAATAATCCCTGATGTCGGAGCATGATTTTAAATAAGGTAACTTCTGCCTTATAGGAGTTCATTACATTAAGAGTGTCTGAGCCAATGCACCCTCAGTTAACACCTGTTCCGGTTTTGGAAAGGACTCACATAAACACATTCTACACATCCCTAAATCATCCCTGAGTGAGATGGGATATGATTAAATGCTTCTGAAATGAAATGCTGGGCAAATATCACAGCGGCCTTCAGGTTCTTAGTGGTTTCATTTTGTCATTCAGCTCTCGGAAGCTTTGATAAACACAGATTTGCTTGTTTAATGCAAACAACTAGCACGAGGTGAGAAGAGCTGTGTTCTCCATCACACTGCCCTGATGACATGATGAGCCGTTGACTGTTACTTTGCGTGAGCCGGGACCTCAGGACCTCACAGCCGGGATTATGAGTGGATCAAAATCCATCCCTGTCACAGCATTCATTTCTACTCAGTCCTCAAAAGCTGAGACATACTTGAAGTAGCAATCATCCCGCAGCCTCACCAGCTCTCCCCGGAGAAAGACTGACATAGAGGAGGAGAGCAACAGCAGCTGCAACAGACAGACAGAGGGGAAGATTGACAGTTTTGCACTAATGCCTCCTGACACCAGAGAACGCTTTCTGAGGAAAGTAAAGTACATTACACAAACAAGGTGCCTCGACTTAATCCACCGCTAACCCGATTCATCCTGAGTGGGCAGCACCAAGACGGCTGCACAACATGCTTTGAGAAGAAGTGATAACGATGCTCTGTTTTCAAGGTGATACAATCACTTCTCCCACAGATGTTTGACAGCTTGTATGCTAAGCCTTCAGGTGTGTTTACTACCTGGTGAGAGGTTCTGAGCGACTGTGGGAGAGGCCGCACTTTCATCCGTGTAGCACACTGTGGCTGTGAGGTTTTTATCAGGCAGCAACATACTGAACTACTAGTTTTACTGTTAATGACAGACAGTTTTAATGACTTGAAACTTGATACCTGACAGCAGTGATGGGTGTGAATATGTACATTTACTCAGGAAGTGTATTCAAGTACAGTTTTGAGGAACTCGTAGTTTCCGTCTTCTGCTCCTTTATACTTCCACCCCACTCCATTCATTTGATCACTTCAGTTACTAGTTAATATGTCGATTACAAATTGCATCAGAGCCAAAGTAGCACGTTTTTAAATTGATTATATTTTATTTGCTATCCAAATCCGATAACCAGAGAGGACGATAATCAGTTGACCCGCAGTGTGCAGCACATGCATTTAACTGTTTGTATCATTTGCTTTTCCTCGTTGTTTGATAATTGAGTACATTTATTGCCAGAAAATACTTTTGATATTTAAGTGTTTTACAGGACTCACAGTTGAAACAATGTGGGCAGATGAAAACATGGAAATACCTGATGGGAGGGACCCTGGAGCACCACAGGTGAGTGGTTTGAGGAGAAAGACCTGATCCCTCAGTGTGGTTGATATCAGTGTGTTTGCAGTTGCTGTTTACTGTCGGCCCAACTTGACTTGACACAACCTGTGACTTGACTTGACTTGACCAGCCCGAATATGACTTGTAGAAAAAATAACTTAGTGCAGTTTGTCTTTCATTGGAAACTGATTTAGCCATGTAATCACCAATTAGTTAATGACAATGTCAGCACACATACACAAACACACGCACACATACAGACACAGACTCACAAGGTGAAGAAGAATACAGTTGCCGCTGGAAACAAGCCGGTCTGTTGAAGTAAAATGTCCTCTCCCACTATAGGCAGATGCATTCAGACCTGTTGACCATCCCAGAATTGGCAAGTCATTGGGTTTTAGAGTGGCATTTATGTGAAAAATGCGTCCTGCGCATCAGCCTTCAGTGTTTATGATGAGGTTTTGAGCGTCCTTGTGTTTGGCCATCGAACCAGGATGGGGGACATTCTGAACGCACACCTCGTATGACCCTGACGATCTATTTCTGTTAGTGAGGGCTTTAAATATTCATCAGCGATTGCCCTGCCAAGGAGAGGAGCTCTGAGCAAACAGGGCGATAGGCATTTGGCATCGCTCTGTAATGATCACACCGCATATCTGTGCAATAATCAGAAACTAAACAGAGACACAGAGCAGGGGAGCATGTCTACCTTCAGATGACTTTCTCACTGCGGTTCAGCTGTTTGATCTCTGTGAGCATCACACTGACGCTGTGTGTTCTCTCTCTCTCTGTGTTCACTCAGATAATCTTAGTGTAGACAAGATTCATTTGAAATGTACTCCACACAGACAAAGCTCTTTATTTATAATGTTTGAATACCCCCCAAGCCACATGCTAATGTGAAATGGTAGAGGAGATTTCGATTGGAGCAATTAACTTGCCCTGTTCAGCCTATAAAGTTGTGCCTTATTCCATTATAACATGTGAATTTATGTTGTCATCTCAGGATACAGAAGCTTGTTTTCGAGAGATATAGTCATGAAAATGATCTTTGTTACATCGAGATAATGTAACGAGTAAGTTGTGATCTCAGGATAAACCCATTAAAAGAATATCTGAACCAGTGGCTCTTTAGGGCTTCTCTACCTTAAAGTTACAATCAACATGATAGTTTTGAAACAAAGAACCAGCTCTCTGCATCATTATTATTTTCAGAGTGTGTTCTTGATGTTGTGTCACCCACCTTCATGGAATGGGACAAAGTAACTTTTGTAGCTGGTGACATCAGTCGATTTTGATCCCGGAGCTTATGTGACATTGTCTTTGAGCACAGAGCCGTCATTCATTTCTGAGGCTTCAAATAGTGCAGCAGAATGAAAGAGCTGGACAGATCAATCTGAAGTGAAGCCTCAGTCGCTGTCACTGGCTGCTCTCTGTCAGCGAGCAGACTGGGTATGCTTTGGAGAATGAAAAGGGTTTGAGAAATGTAATGAAAAGACATTGGAAAAAAAGATATAACAGCAAATTGTTTTTCATTTCAACCACACAGGTAGTAAGTTTGGTAGCGAAGAAAGAGAATAGTGATTCTGTCAACTGGTGTCTGAATATCCAGTTTGAACCTGCTGCATTTCCATCTACATAACCAGTTAATCACGGATGAAAGGAAATGTGTTGCGATGACATTTATAAATGTAGCTGTGTTTCACTAAGAACTAAGAACAAAATGTGGTCACTGCGAAAACCGGCAATTTCAAATTGCACAAAAGAATGCAGTGTTTATAACAAGCTTCTCACAAGACCCACAGTCAGCAAATGCTATCAAATTCATCTTCAAATATATGCTGCAATTTCCTTTCATTTTTTATTATTTTATCAAAAATGTATATAAGTTCTGCACAATCTGGATATAGGACACTTGTTGCTGTTGTTTTTGCCTTGAGCATAGTTTGGTTTCTTTCGTATTCAAATAAAAATCTGGTCCATAATGCCACAAGAATGTGAAACCACTCTCAAGTCGTCAAATACGGCAGCCTGGTCAGGATCCTGCACTTATAAGTTTGACACTGTTTTGGACTGAACATGTGTACGTGAGGCAGAACCTCTTGCTATACTTATATTATACTATATATACTATACATCTATGCTGACAGGTCAGAGCAGCCACACTGTGAGCCAGTCACACTTCTAACACTGGTCAAGTAACCATGCAGCAGTGTGTCAAATTGAGGTTTAGAGTCTCCTATTTTTATACTATTACTGCTACTATTTTTTTTTTTCATTTTCTAATACGCATGCCATTCTCTGCAAAATAGACCTGAAAATGACCTGTAGACAGTCAAAAACAATACCAGTGTTTCACTACAGAATTTGTAGACCATGTCACAGACATCAAGATAGTACACACAGTAAGAATGGTTGCTTTTATCTGGATATATTTTATCTAGATTTGTATTTTCATCCAGATCACACTGGAAGATATTTAAAAAGCTTTGTGGCTGATATGTACCTTTTGTTTTGTGGCTAAAATTACACATTGCAAGACCCACCCTACTCTGCCTGTGATTGGCTGGCTTTGTTAGTTGTGTTCTCTATGCTTGGCTTAAACTGTTAACTCAAAAAGTACCTTTGGTAATGTCTGTTTTCAGAGGTTTATAAGCTGTAGTTTTACAGGTGAACACATGACCTTCATCGTCAGAGTGCTTCTGTGCTCGTAAGTTACAGTGGACAGGTGGGCTGCCATGCTGCTGCCCTGCCAGCCGGCCCTAATGAGCCCAGAGACACTGCAGCTGAGCAAGCCAGTCGTGGTGTTGTGTTTACCAGGGTAACTACGTCCAACTGTCCGCTGCATCAGCTCCACCGCTAGCTGCCGTCCATGAGGTTAACACAAGCGCGAACCAGGCAGTCATTTAACATACAGTTTGGAAATAATAACATGTCTGACTGAGATTTCCGTGGCCCGGCTAGTCAACTCAACACCAGGGAGGGAGATCAGACATCGGTGTGTGTTCTTGGCTGTCCTGCGTCCACACTCCCCTGGGTGACCTGGTATTCCATGGTGCGGGCAAAGAGGGAGGAAGCTGAGTAGGCCCCTACCATGGTAATGAATGGACAGAGACAAATAATATTTCATGCCATGAATTAATCATATTATGTTTGTTGATTTAAAAAAAAATAAATAAAAAAAAAATGTTTCAACTTGAAGAAGTCTAGATGTTGAATATATCTACTACAGACTGAGCCCAATCGCCACAACACCATGTTGGTGTTGGTGACTTGTGTTGAGCAAGAAGATGTAGTTCACTACATAATATTTTATCATCTTATTGACCAACAGTGGTATCTTTGTAATTCAAACATATGCATAGTTTGTGGCACAATTAAAAAAGGATCAAAAATGTATTTGCTTGACTACAGTACACATTTTTTATTTTATTTTTTTTCAGAAATACCGTCCCATGAGGTCCACCAGAAGGGACTTCGGCACTCAGGCCAACAAGTTCCCATGGCCTGTGCACTTAACATTGCGATGATGTCACAGATTTTTAAAAAGCGGTTTTCTGGGTTGAAGGAACATTTTATTTTCATAAAATCAAGATTTGAAACAAAATGCATATTAGAAAGATGTATTTTGACCTTGTTTGCAGTTAAAGATGTCCTGTCAACACTTTTACAGACCTCTGTTTCATAATGTTGCTATGTGGGCAGCTGCAATATTGCAAGTGGCCACTGGGCAATGATGAGCCCCTGTTCTGTCTATAATAGATCAATGGGAAGAACGAGTACCTTCTGTTCCTCCTCCTCACAAGGGCAGTGTCATCTTGACACTGAGATTATAGACGTAGACCTTGTTTTTAAAATGGAAAAGATCCAATAAAACACAATATTAATTATTTTCAAATGCAAATGTCCTTTTTTTAAAGCTTCCATTGTTTTATTAACCCTCAGTTTTGACCCAATTACCTCTGGAGAACAGTGAAATAAAGCATAAAATGATCTTTCAGTTTCCTAATACATTGTTCATATTAATTTGATTGTTTCTGCAAAATAACACAATTATGAAAAGTCCCAGGAGTGGCAAATGAAGTGTAAATAAATGAGATCTTCCACAGAGGCTCATCTAGCGCGATGGCAGCTGGTTGACCTTCTCTCCATGTAAATGAGCCGAGCAGTGTGAGTACACGGGCTTCGGTCCAGACACACACTCTGTTATGTTCTGACAAGGTTAAGCTGGAAGATCGTAGCTGGAGCCATGACTGACATGCTGAGTGAGAATAAAAGTAACATTCATTTAATATCAACATCATTGTTGATAGCTGCATGAAATGTAGGCTTTTGACTTCCAGTGAAATCAAAGAAAATGCATCACTCTCACAGGATCCTGAGCTGATGAGAGATGTTTGTATTGGAGAGACGGCAGGGAGCTGTGCTGAGGCAGAGCTGCTGAACTCAGTACTGATCTGCACACTTTGATCGCCACATTTCAGAGGCAGGAAGAAACTTAATCTGATTGTTTTTACAGCAGGAACAGTCTTCCTTTCTGCTTATTTTTGTTTTGTTTTTTTCTTTCGAGGTGATACCGAAGCTCTGCGTCAAGGAGGCATTGTGATTAATCTGCAGGTTTTGCCTTTTCGGCACTCGTGTTGCAGGGCTCAGGGAGAACGAAAGGTCATGGCCGTATTGAAATGGCTGGTATGCGTCCAAGGGGAGGCGTGAATATATGCATGTGGTGGGATTTGACACAGGTAGCGCTTGCTCGACACTGAGAGCTTGTATGACATGTTAATCATACTGTTTATCTTTGTATTCCCACAGTCTTTAGCCCTATTTCAAAGCTTTTCTTCACTTTGATGCCAAGCTTTCTATTATCACGAGCCTTATGCAGTGCCTCTAAATATTTAAATAAATGCATGATGTGTTGAATTGTTCCTCTATTCAGGTGGCAGTAGACTTCATCAGACTGGCTATCTTTCAGTGGAGAACACTATTTTTTTCACTTGATGTAGGAGACAAAAATATTGAGCAAAATAATCTTGTGTTAGTAAAATCAAGGTTGTGGTGAATCATATATCCTGTGTGAAGATAACCGTGTATGTAAGTATGTAAAGGACAGTATTAACAATCATATATATGATAGTATATGTATGCATCTGGTTTGTGTGAGAGATCTTGAACATTTATAGAAAATATCTTGTAAAAAAAATCTAAACTATCCCTAAAAAGAGATTGTGTTTCATTCAACTCAACCACACTGACTGTCCATTCAATGAATACAGTCTCTTCCTCCAAAAAAGTCAAAACCTTTCCTGCTGTAGTCGGCTGGGTTTTTTTTGGAGAAATGAATCCCAGGGTCGCGTTGTGGCCAGTCGTGTACGCTGACGATTGGACTGCAGCGGAGTGCGTTCACTCAGTTTGACACTGTGCGCCAGTTCAAAACATTATTTTCCTTCTGTGGATACTGACGATCACTGTAGAACCGGCATGTTTAACCTTCACTGGCAGAGGCATGACTGCAGACCAGAGGCAGAGCAGGACAGGTCGGTGGCGGGGCAGGTTATTTAGATTTTTAATCTGTCAGTGTGGACAAACAGTCTCTAGTATGACCTGCTTGCTCGTAGTGCAACAACACTGGGGCTTCTCCTTTTGGCAAACTTCAATATCACGACATAACGTCACACAGACAGGACATGGAATGACACTCCCACACCGCTGCACCACCCTGCAGCGTTCAGCCCGAACGATTTGTTGATGTGAATGAAGCCTTAGGCCACAGTGTATGAATGTGTGAGTGAACAAGGCCTGAGTTGTAGAGCACTTAGAGTAGCTGTTAAATGCAGTCCATTTATCCTGTAATGGGGAAGAGCTGAACGTGGAGGTAAGGTTGTGCTGGACCTGCATTGAATCTCAGGCGTGTCTCACCCCTACTGTGTTCTCAAAGTTAGAAATGGAGCTATTCCTTTGACACACCTTTAACCAACATTCCTTTACAGAGATGACTTTCGGGATTAAAACGTGGATTTATCTTCTCTACTCCCACCATGTTACTGTTATCAACTTGGACTTAAGGGCGCTAGACATCAAACTAACATACATCCCACATCAGTGACTCCGGTGTGTCTCCCAGCGGTGAAGCTCCTCGCCTGTCCTCCAGCTGTTTTTACTACCGCTGCAGCTGCTGTGTGAGCTGTGAGCCGTGGCGTCGCTGCAGGCGTCCATTAGGAGGTCCAGATTAAAGGCAGTAATGTAGCACCACTTTTCTTCCCTCCCTCACGCTGACCCATGGCAGACACCCACCTGCCATTGTAGACACACTCCCAAATGGTTCAATTCCTCTCGGACAGTTTGAAGGTCTAATGGCCTAATCAATATCATCATTTAAATTAACCCCCTGCCCTCTTTTCACTCACTGGAGTTGGCTGGATCGGACACACTGCGAGGCCCACATCAAGCTGCACTCTTGGGTCTTTTTTAGTGGTACATTTTTTATGGAGTGCTTTACTGAAGCACAAACTGTCATGAATTGCTGATGATGTCTTACAAGCCTCATACATTAAATCAGACTATACACGTGGCCCTAGTTACTAGAAATATGAAAGACTTGTGTTAGTGTGGAGTCAGAGGGGTTTAGTAAGAAATGAACATGACCTCTGATTGTCCAATCAGAGGCTCTTTGTTTGATGTTTATTAAGTGCTTCATCTGTTGAACATGTTAATCAGGCTGGAACAAGGTCCTACATCTACAGGAGAGCTGTTTAAGAGGCATATGAACGGACTGATTCTGTTGAATACAAAACAAAAAAAATATACAAGTCTCTCTGTAAGTTATTCATGACAGTGGCAGTGCATGATGATATGACCGTGTAAAAAATGACACATCTTGAACCGTAAATAAATAAACTGTGGCTCTGAAATGGAAATAAGCGGATGATGTTGTGTTACTGCTCTGGGATTGTGTCTGTGACTGATACATCAGAGCGGCGGCCTGTGGGAAGGAACCTCTCTGATGTCTGAAGTGTCTGAAACAGGTTTCGTCCAGATTGTGAGTGTGATCGAGTCTGCATAAATGTTCAGGTCCTCAATATAAAAACATATTATTTGATGAATAGATTACACAGTACTTTGTTGTCTAAAAAGATGAATCAAATTTTATCCCTGATGCCCAAAATTATGAATCACAATTTGTCTTATGCAGTATTTGACAATCTCTGTTCTTAGACCATAACTTAGAGTAAAAAGAAATGAAAAAGAAACAAAAGGAAACTGGAATAAACATCAATCAGGGCCTTAGTGGAGAGGTCCCTCCCTCAAGACTATAAAATATACTATGTCAAGATTGTGGTCCCTGGAGGACACTGAGCACGTGTCAACAAGTAGGACCTGAGAGACAGGACCTCCTGTCCACCATGAAGACCTGAAAGATGTGAAGCGGCTTTGGTTGGTGTCAGGAACCTGAGCCAGACGACCACCTCTCAACCAGAAGGACAGGCCGCACAAACAGATTGTCTAAATTAGTTTAATTTCATGTGCAGAACAAAAAGTCCTATACTGTCAATCAAAATGGTGGATGTTTTACAGAGTTTAGGATCTGATGTAACTGTTCAAGAAGTGCAAGAACATTATATTGATTGCTCCACAGATAAAAAGAAGAAATAAAACAATATTAAGCTACCGGAGCACGGCACCAGAAGCTCTCATGTTCACCAGCCATTTATTGCTGCTCCTCATATTGTGGAGAATTGTACATTTTTAATATGATTGTCAGCGAGCCAAATGTATCTTTTTCTCACCCAGAATCCTGAGTGCATTAGCCAGAAACCATGTCCCTTAGTGCAGTGGGTTACATAACAGAGAAACAGCATTCTAATATCTTCTTTGAGTATTGATTGAATCTAAATGACTCTCCCTCGGATTCTGCCCTGGTAAAGCTTCTCATTAAGTGTCCCAGCAGTGATGAATGATTGGCTGGATCTGAAGGAGTGGCACAGTGGCAAAAGGGAGGGAGGAATGCTAGGTCATTACTGAGCAGCACATTTTAAAGGACATGAGGGGCTTCACAATTGTCAGAAAGAGAGAATGAGAGAGAACATAGAGTGCAGGACGGGCTGGGGAATGAAAGATATGCTGAGTGTTTGTAAAGCTGTGGCCAGTCGCTCATCTGCAGCTCTTATTCTCTCTCAGCAGTGAATTATTACATCACTGTCTTTCCTCAGTGCTGAGCAGCTGCATGGCTTATGTTTTAATACTGTACAGTAGACCTGAAACAAGCAAGATGACTCAATCTGCACTCATCTCAATTACTACTAAATCATGTAAAGTCCTGAAAATACGTTGCTGACAAGTAAAAAAAAATATTACGTTTATTATGTAAGTATTTTAAAGATAGCTGCTGAAATCTCTTCTGTAAGGTGCTGGATTAGTCTGATGTCAATTTATTAGCTTGAGTTAGTTTTAGGTTTTCCCAACACAACTGATTTTGAATTAACCTGTTGCATCGCTGAGCATAACCGTCTTTGTAGCAACACTGCACCAGACAGTATTTCTTCTATCAATGCAGAGGTTAAATATACAACATTCACAATGAACACACAAACACAGACAACAGACAAGACGAGACAGTCAGAGAAAACGAAGATTTCAATCGAGAATAACTCTTACATGTTCATTCTTCCCTCAGACAGACCACAGCTGGTATGTCTCATACTGTCTAACATTGACCCCACAAGCTATGGTCATCTTACCAACAGTCAACATTTGTCAACATGGCAGATCAAAAAAAAAATCATATGAATTGTTGTTGACCATCAAAAGAGTTTTTATTAAAAAAAAACAAAAACACTGACAACCTGCCTATTTTGTTGATTAAGGTGGCGGATATGTTGGAATTGGTTGGTCCTCTAGGGACTATAAATAACAAACCACCAATACTTGCCAGTACTTCTGATATCTTGCTGTGAACCAAATGCCCAGACAGAATGTCTTTTCCCTATCAGAGTCTGCAAAAGTGACAAAATACAAACCACAGGCTTTACTTAGAAAAATATCACAAGATTCGTTGTCACCTACTGCACTGTTGTTATCGATGGGTAGAAAGAGATAGTAGTTATCTTCTCTGTAGCATCAGGGTGAATTGTGAGACTTCTGTATGTCATCGTTGGGCAATAAAGGTGCTTCAGTTGGCTATTAAGGTGGGGGAGGGGGTTGAACAGATTAACACTGAAGCAATACCAACTGATCAGGGCTGGTTAATGCCAGATACTTGTCAAATGAATCAGAAAATATCCAATTCTGCTACTGATCTATCAAGGTTGCCTGTCTATATGTAACGCTGTGTACGCTGGGGTGAAGACACTGGATTGGGAATCAATGGGTGCACACACAGCAGTTCACCCCTGTTGTGTGTGGATGCAGTGTGAAGCAGCTGCTGTCACTGGGTATTCGTGGTAATATAGCTTGTCACTCAGCTTGGAGAGGGTTAGTGCCAGGACAAGAAGATAATAATAAATACGGACTGAAAATAATACAGCCAGACCAGTGGATTCTCTCAAATGCTCTCTAATTAAGAGGGTAAGACACTTGAGAACCTCAGGTTTCAAGGTAACTGTGGGAAATATGCCAATTTTCATTGACAGTCTAAATTAATTCAAAGTTCAAGGTACTATCTTAATTTCATTTTCAGTAATCAACACAGCATTGTCCAACAAGTTTTTGTCCCTTCATGCTTGACAAGATAAAACTTTAATTGGAGTTTAGGGTGAATTGGGGAGTCTCAAAGTCTGATGAGTGAAGCTGCTGTGCAGTCTGCTGGTACAGCAGCAGATACTGCAGCAGGGTGAACAGACTGTGTCTGGGTGGATGTTTCATATAGTATCTTTGGGCTCTGTGCAGACATCTCACTTCATTGATATCATGGATGCTGTGTAGATGGTACCAGAGATGTTCTGGTAGTTTTCTCACCTACTATGTAGCCATCCTGTCCTGGGCCACTCTGTGATGTATCCAGTCATGTAGACAACATTCAGCCTCTGAATGTGGCATTACATCTCCCCTTACCATTGCATTCACATCAAAATGCAGTTGTTGTTTGAATGATTTGCCCCCTCAGGTGGCTGCCAACAATAAAAAATAAAATGAATCTTAATTTAATCTTTAATTTCAAAGACCTCAGACATGGTCTTGGTCACGAGTGTTGTGGTGGTGAGCAATTGTCATTTTATCTGCATCATTACCTTGGGCAAGTTTCAAATAAACTTTTCAAAAACTTTTTACCGAAGTGTAGTACTTTACAGTGATTGTTTGTTCTGCTGTGATGAGCACAGTACACGGCCTAATGGATTGTACAAAAGAAAAGAAAATGAATCTGCTGACCTGCAAGTGCTTCAAAGTAATGGGAAGCTTAATAGAAATCTAGTGGAAAGTACAATATTTGTCTTTCAAATGTAGTGAAGTAAAAGTAGTAAAGTGCAGATACTCAAAAAATGTACTTAAGTGCATCATTCAAGTAAATATTCTGTGCTGTTGTCCAGTTCAATACCACTGTTTCTGCATGTACAAATTATAATGTGCAGAAAACAGGTGGATGGAAATACAGTAGAAAAAAAACAAAAACAAAACGCATGATTTACCTCACCTTGAAACTCTTGGCTATGTTGAGCAATATAAACCTCATGTCGTGGACAATCTGAAGCAGACGGGGATGACTGGTTTTGTTAGCTTTTTTGCTTAATATTCTCTCCCGTCTGTCATTGTGCAAAAACTGCAATGCTGCAGACGATGATGAAAGAGAGCTGAGGCTGTGGTGTGGTGCCAACACTGTGAGTAATGTAGCTCACCAGCCCAATATGTTGGGGATAATAGGACACACTGTATGAGCCAGAAAGGCTGCATCCTATAACTAAGCTTTGTCTGCGCTGGGACTCACATCACTGCACGCAGGCACACACCTCCATTCACACACCGACACACAAACACACAATAGGCTGAGGCTCAGGGTGCAGGCTGATTAGAGGAGTGAGCCGGACTCTACAGAGCTGTATCAAGGTCGAAACAAGTGGAGACACAGTGAACCAGACCACCAAGTTGAAACAGCTGTTGGTCAGACAGCATGGTATGGACCTTGATAGACAAGCAGCAGATATTGTTCAACTTTAATGAACTTTGCTGCTTCACTTTCTGAAAAAAACAAAAAAAAACAAAAAAAAAACTGAATCCCACAGAAGTGAAGCAGATGTCACACATGAACTGTAGGATGCATTTCTGGTTAGGTGAAGCTTGTATATGGATTGTTCTTGAATTGGAGATACATTTGCTATCTCCCTATTAAACCTTTTGTTACTTAAAAAAAGGCTTTATTGACACAGATTTGAATAATCATAATGATTATATTAAACTCTTATTAAAATAATGCTAAATGTCTATTTTAAGCACAATTTACACATCAAATATTAAGTAAATGACAACCAACCCACCCGTGATTGTCTGTCTTTGGCTCCTGATTCACACTTTCAACTTGAAATACTTACATGAAATAATTAAGTGTAATTTTCAGTTTTTTTGTGCTTAATCTATTCACAGTTATACAATATATTATATCAAATATCCAGTTCCCAGCGGTATCACTTTGTCTTGCTGGAAGCATGGGAAATCAGTGATGTCTGGCATGCTTCTTCTCTCATCATTTTATACAAAATGTTCATGGTACACTAACAGTTGATTAATTATTTGTCAAATTGAATGATGTGATATTGCAGTGATTCTCTAAATCAGTTTTAAAAAAAACAATGAAATGATGAATATCCTTAAAATTCTATTTTCAGACATGTTGTATGCTGGTTTGAGGTTAGCATGGGGTTAAGGCACCAAATGGTGGAAAACGTCAAGTCTGTTATATTCAAATCTGTTAATGGTTTAAAGAGTTCAATAATAACAGAGTTGACGATGAGTAACATAGCTAAATGTTCTCAATCACATTGAATCATTTTGCATTATTGCATATGGATTTTGTGTCATTTTACTGTACAATATACATTTATGGTGAACATTACGGGTTAAGGAAGTTGGATCATTTCTGTTTTAGACGAAGTTGTTAACAGCAGAAAGGCAATGATAATACAGGTCACAAGATATGCTGACTCAAGACGGAAAATTTGCAAAAATACAGAAATAGATGGCACAAAGGGAGAAACGCAGGGCAGACAAGCACAGATGTTGGAGAGAGGCCCAGCAGAGCTGCAGAGCGAGACGGAAGAGACTAGTAGAGATAGAGACACCACCACAAAGTCCTGAACCAGACCCTGAACAGACATCCAGGTTAGGTTGGGGCATAGGTTCATGATTTATTTATCTATAAGTTAAACTGTATAGTTAGTCATAGGTCGACTGAGAAAAGTGTAGCACTTTGATTGCTGTTTCTTGTCTCTTTTATGCATGTTTTTTGTTACACATTTTGATTAAAAAGTCTTTTTTAGTCACAGTTTGGTTATATAGTCCTGTGATCTTGAATTTCAGGACTTAACAAGGGCAAAGTTCTCTTTTTGTTCTAACCCCAATGTAACCCAAAATTCAAGCCTGTTTTGTTCTAAAGTTTTCAAACACAAATGGAAACATGGCTTAAAGTAAATCTGAAACTCATGTTAGGTCTTGCAAACTGCTATTCGTCATACTGTTTCAGTAACTCTTTCTCTTTGTTTGTTCATAGGCCCGTAAAGAAATGTGCATAGTTCACCTTTAATTATAAATACCCCTTGGAAAAATATAACAAATTGTTAAGAATTGAGGACTGTGCCTTAAAGTTAGCTGCCCACATTCTAAGTAAGCTTAAAAATATGAATTGCATCAGGTAACTGTAAATAGACAGAGATGTCAGCTGCCTCTGCTCAACTAGGCAGATTTTTGAGTGTACATGTCACTGCACACAAAGGTTTGAATTTGATGTTGAGCCCATCCTGTCTGACACAAAAGTGCTCCAAATGCAGACCACAAATGAAATCAAGCAGGAAAACAACAATATCATTGGACAGTAGTGTGTCATCAAATATGATGATGAGATTTATCCTGGGGCCCTTGTAGAGGTCAATGAGACCCATGCAAAAGTCACATGCATGCACAGAGTGGGGACCAATCGCTTCTTCTGGCCAATCCATGAGGATATATTGTGATATCTCCTTGACAATGTCCTCAGAATTATCCCACAACCAACCTCAGTGATGCCATGAAGGAACAGACAAAGAAATAAGGGCGGAAATTACTAATTACTGAGTTGACATACCCAGGGCATGAGTGAGTTAGCATGGTGAGGTTGTCAGTGTTTGTTTGACTGGTTAGTGTTCTTGCCTATGGTCTGAGCAAGTTGGGTTTTATTCATAGCTATCAGTCAGAAACATTTTGAAAGCCGTTTTATTACTGATCTTTCCTGATCAGTAATACATGAGACTTGCTAGCAGCTAGCAGGGAAGCTAGTCACTCTATTGCTGCTATGCAGTTGACTTTCGTGGTTTTAAGTGAAATGTCTCAACAACTATGTGATGGTTTTTGGCATGTTGCACAGTTTTTTCATCTTAAACCTTTTCCTGGTCCAAATTTCAGTGTATATAATATTTATATTTAAGATGAATTACTTGCAAAACTATAACATTTCCATCACCCTCAGCTGCACATGGTGATTAACACTGGTCATGACCCACAATCATTGCGTGTCATGATTCACATCATGGCAGCTCCCCTTCTCCTTTTGTTTGTTGTCTGTTTCCTGTGTCTGTCTGATCCCCCTGTCTCCACCTCCCCTGTCTGTGTTCTTGTGCATGGGCATGGTTTCTCTCCCAGGTGTGTCACATCACACTAATCAACCTCTCCATAAAACCTCTGGATTCCCAGTCACTCATTGCCAGTTCATACTCGAAGCCTGAGCAGAATACAGTGGATCCTGGCTCATTATTAAGATCGTCTTCTCTGATGTGTGTAGCTTGTGTAGCTTTTCTGACCTGTTTCTGCTGCCTCAGTTGATCCTGCTGTTTTACCTGCCTGCCTGCATGCCTGCTTGACTGCCGGTCGATTGTCTGTTTGCCTGCTTTGCTGTCTGCTCATCTTCTCCTGCTGTTGCCGGTCGTCACTACCCACCCTCCATCTTGGGAACCATTCACCAGCACGTGGCAGACAACATGTACAGGCGACTCCGCCATTACGGGAATGATCGCTGAGAAAAAGAGACATTGCACCCGCCACCGCCAGCACTCCTCGCGGGAACCCGGGACCCCAGCACTCCACTATTCCTTTTTGCACCATGGTATTCTCATTGTGTCACGAATAAATATCACTTTGAACTAGTTACCTGAGTGGAGTTTTGTGTTTGGGTTCAATCTCTGACAACCATAACATTGTGAGCACATTAGCGTGCACCACACCACAGGGAACGTGGCAGAACAAGATGAAAGACAACTCTATGCTGTACAATAGTCTTAGGGTAAGAAATGCTCAAACATTATTATCACCAACGGCGACAGTGTGGCCAGTGTTGCTTTCACCTTGTGAGTCTGTTTGTGTCATCAAGGCAAAATGTAGTCCTGAAGAAACCTGTTGTAGCTTTGAACTAACGCAGAGGCAAATTTCCTAAGTGTTTAAATTTCTGTCTTTGAGATTCTGTCAGCACAAGAATGGCTCAACTGTGCAAGATGCAGCCAAGGAGTACTGGGTACTTATATGATAATGCAGTAACATCAATATGGCTGAGCGAGGCCATCTGCCTTATCACACAGTGTGATCCCACCGCAAGTGTGTCTATAGTTTTAGTTTTATGCCTGCTTTCTGTTAACACAGCAGTATTAAGTGGTATGTTCCATACAGATTTCCAACAGAACATGAACTACCAAAAACTCATTTTTGCCTGTCTGGCTGCTATTTGCTGTTTTTTGGAGAGTCAATTTGATCAACCATGTCAGTTCTGTGCAAATCCAACAGTGGGGACTGCTGCAGCACTTCTCCAATTTTCTCTGGATTACTTTGTTCAAATGTAACTAGATTTGGTGCAATAATGCTGACATCTATTGCAATATCATGAAACTCAAGCAAAACTAACTCTTTGCCTTCAAATCACCCTGACTGATGGGCCTTAAGTGTGTGGACCAAGCTGGACTTGACTGCAAATCTGGTTTGATTTTTATATTTGATGTTTCAGGAATGTGTAGCGTGTAAGTTTAATATTTTGTCTTTCATGCATGTTTATAGAAGTGGGTTTTCTTAGCACATGTCTCACTGTGCTGCAGTGGCACAGATGAACATCAGGAACTCAAATTACTATAATGTTGTAATGTGAGTGCAAACATTTGCTCTTAGTCTGATGAACTGACTGTCCAGAAAACCACAATGTGGGGCTGTCCATTAAATAATCCATCTTTTATTTATATAGAACGTTATTCCTTTATTTCTCAGTTTCAACAGATAATCAATTCAAAAAGATACAGGGACAGACTGGGACAACATTTTACCACTGCTTCCCCTGTGCTTCACTGGCAGAGCAGCAGAGAGAGGCAGTCTATCTGAGGTGAAGTGTCATTAAGGTTGGAAGCCATTTTTCATAATCCAGTGGCGCTCCAGAGATCAATATGTGTGTGTGTGTGTGTGTGTGTGTGTGTGTGTGTGTGTGTGTGTGTGTGTGTGTGTGTGTGTGTGTGTGTGTGTGTGTGTGTGTGTGTGAAGAGCGAATGGAGGCTGTTAGTGGCTCTCTAATGCAATTTAATGCAAGCTGACCACAGTAATGACCAGGAGAAATGGAAGCCAAACGAGAATCAGTGGGCTTTTTCATCCATCCACTATGAATTAAAGAGGAAAAGGCACTTGATTTAAACCACCCCTGCTCTTGGTTTAAAACCATTTACAACATTACAGAGGCTCAATCTCTTCCTTTGCGAAAGCACATCTTTTTATTTAGGGTAATACGCATTTTGGGCTTTTCTTCTGACACATTGAGAAATTATAAGAATTGGCGTTGTTGTCAGCCAAGAGCTATCTGAATATACCAGAACTGGTCCAGGTCTGAGCCAGATCCAACCCACCAGAATACAGTGAACTGCAGCCTAGAATTTAGTCAGCTCTGGTTTATTGGAATCCGGATTGCATAAATCATGAAATTAAAAACATTTGTATTACTTAAAAGTGCTGAGTATGATGTTGTTTTAATCTCACACAAACACAAAAAACGTTTTAAAATGATGTTGCCTCTTTCTTTCATTCACTTTCAGAACAGTGGCTGCCAGGGTGAAGATCCGCTTCTGTCCACATCGCATTTGCATATAGCAAAATATGACGTTATTAATGTATTTTATGTACCTTTTAACGCAGTCACAGGTTGACTTTAGCTACAACAGGCTTCATGCTCCTTTCTCAGCGGCCTGAGCTTGCTTGCTTCTGCTGCAGCTCCTGGTCGTAGAGAAGCAGAGTGGAACGCAGCTCGTTCATTACTGACAGCCAAACACCGCGGGCCACAGCAGAACCAACACACCTGCCTGTCTGGACCATTTCACCATGATGGCAATTTGCAGGGATGGAGAATAAATCTGTTCAGCTGGCTTACTTCTGCTGATTGCATTACCTTTCTCAGTCTTTACTGCATCAGCTGATGAACACAAATCATTTTATAGATCCGCCTAGAAACTGCTGAAATATCCAACATAACTCTTTTTGGCTGTGTTGGACCGAGGGTGTCAGAATGCAGTGAGATGTGATTCTGTGAACCAAATCTAAATACATCATTTCATGACTGCTGGTCTACATACTGTCTATATTTACTGCTGGAGCCTTTTCTAACAGGTATATTCACTTCTGATGTCAGACGGTGGCACCTCAGTCTCAGTGAGCCCATTTGGTTCATGTTTCCTCGCCAGCTGAACTAAAGCAGAGCTAAAGTTTGAAGACACATTTAAACCCCAGCAACAGCTTCATATATTCTCTCTCTCTCTCACTCACTCACACTCACACACACACACACACACACACACACACACACACACACACACACACACACACACACACACACAGTGAATAGTATGTAGATTCAAAAGGTTCTTGCAGAGAGTATGTTGCTTGTGGTGCATCCGACGTTAAATGTGCCACAATCACAATGAGCGAACTCTTTGGAGAGCACAGCAGCAGTGTGTCTCAGCTGCAGCTTGGCCAGAAACACCACACACTGGGCCCAGTGAACGTCAGCTACAGAATTGAGATAGAAGCTAAATGCATGAAGCTATGTTTAGACATGTGCGTGTTGTAGTGCTGTATTGTCCAGGAAATTGGGCAACACACCTTCTGGTAGGTGCTATGTAGTCTAGTTTTATGGTGATGCTTTGTTAAGACCTCAGACCTCGGATGACGAGTCACGCTACTTTGACTCAAAGACCCTAAACACACCTCAAAGCTGTTCAAGATTTACTTGAAGACCAACGCCTCCTGACTGTCATGGACTTTCCTCCACAGTCACCTAACCGCAACAACACTGACGGTAATTAAGGGCCCTTGAAGACGCTGAAAGTCAACCAGTATGTGACATTACAAGAAGCCCTGCAGACTACTGTCAGATCATGCTGAGGTAATGTGTCCATGCAGCTCGTGTGCGCATGATGTCGTCAAAACATCAGGAGGACAAACCAGATATTCTGACATTCATGGATATTTTTCACAGAACATGTTTAGCTTATATCATTTGCAATGTTCAAAATAGAAAAAAAAAAAAAAACATTTAAAAAAATGCAAAATAGCCGTAGCTTGATAAGTGGTCTCAGGCTTTTTGACCCTACCAAATGTTTGTTAAACACATTTTTTTTTTTTTTAATATATAAAATTAATATTGTGGAATATATATTGAAACATTGTAGTGCTGAGAGATACATATCTAACCATCAGGTTTATCTTACACTTATTGAGGCACTTTCTGCTTATTTGAGTTTTTCCAAATAATATTATGGAAGATGTATCTTATAAAGAGTTTGCACATATCAAAGTTCATTATCTTATCTTAAATTAAGCATGTTTCATTCTACTCAGCAAACACGTGCAAGTAAGGGCCTTTTCATCTCCTCAAGTTCACCAGTGTAATATCTTGAATGTTCGCTTGACAGTCCATCCAGAACAGAACAGCTCCAGCTGCCACTGGATGAAAACACACCATCAATTTTACTCAGTTTAGCTGAGCTGTTTGAGTTGGTCAAAGAAGAAGCAGTGCATGGGTCTGGAAAATGTGATGAATATTTACATCAGCTACAGAATAAGACCCAAGTTGTCATGACGCAGAATTACTGTGTATTGGCTCCTGACAGTTTAGAAATATGGTTCTTGGGGGAAGTTGCTGCTGTCTGTTGTTCACCCCTCTACATGAATCTACTAAGACAAATGAGGAAGGTCTGATGCCTGCTTCACTGGCCAGAGATATGGATCTGTGTCCATCAGGAAGATTGAAAACTGTCCAACACAGTTTAGACAGGAATGAAGAGGAAGTCTCTACCTGAGACTCCTGAAACAACCAAGTACAGTATTCTGTCTCTTAATTTATTCTTCATTTAGACTGTTTTAAAGATACATTTTCAGCTTGAGAGGATAAAGTGAAACAGGTCTCATTTTTCACATTAGAAAATGTGGAATCAAGGACTAAATATATCTTATGTAACAATTCTGCTTTAATATGTCTAAAAATGACCAGACCTTTGTTATTTATGAGCAATGATCTAGCATTATCCCAAATGTTTCCAAAGATGTTCAAACCAGAGAAATTCACAAGGTTACTCGAGCTACCGGTGTTTTACTCTGTCTTCTGTCTCTATAACAAGAATAACACCTTCAAACAAGCCCTGATGGAGCTCACAGCTCCTTGTTTTACTGTAGTGGAAAAGGCTTCTATGGCAGAGAGTACAAATCAGAGCTGCAATAATTAATCAATGTGTCAATCGGAAGCCAATTCATTTCCAAATGTGAGAGTTTACTGCTTTCCTGTGTCATAAATGACAACCCAATCTTTTACATTCATTTGACTCAAACTTAATTTCGGGCTGGCAGAATAAATATTGTCAATGTACGTTTCTGCAACACTTTACATTTCTTTAATTTGCAGTTTACATTTTTTTAGGTTTATTTATTTATTTATTTTTTTAATTTCATGTTGTGGCGACGCTGTGCTTATGGTCCAGTTAGGTCTTAGCACAAAAACCCACTTGATCAGGGTTAGAAAAAAACGTCATGAAATACATGTTTCAGTCAAAACTGTACTGAGGTCTGCTTTTAAATATCCAGTGGTGTCATGTTTACAAAGTTGAAACGAAGACTTTGAATTGCAGTCAGTGCCTTGGCGCCTGGAGAGCAGTGAGGCGGCTTTAATGTGTGTTCTATGTTAAGAAGACTTTAAGTGTGATCTCTTTTGACTGTTGAGCTCGCGGTAGTCATCCTCAAAGGACCCTTCGCTCTCCAAACAGACCTCTGTTGCTTCCACTGAGCTCTCCTAAATGCGCTGTCTTTGAACAGTTTGTGTCGTTGTTCGTTCTGAGACATGAAAAAAGTTCTCTTTCAAAGATATGTCTTTAATTAAATTGTGTAATGAGGTAAATAAATAATCAAGAGCAAGAGGTTTCCTCAACAACAATTCAGTTGAATGTATATACAGTACACACTGTGTGCAAAAAACATGGAATCAAAAGACATTGTAAGCTGATAACTTCAAGGCACATAGATATATTGTTTGACCATAAGATTATTTTTGCTGAACACAAGGGAACGACTCGGTTCTTATTGGGTGAAAAATACAGTATATGGCAGATGTGCTTTTTTGCTGATCACTCTGTGACACCCACTGTAAAACACAGGTAGCACTAATAACACAAGCCCTTACCTGTGATAATGTATTAATCTTGAAAAGCAGGTGAAAGCACTGCGGCCTGCCACTTCCATGAATGTTTAATGACTGTGACCTTTACATTTCCTTTTGAAGCAGAGAGAAATTCTATTTGCATACAAAAAAAAAAAAAAAATCCCCTCTTCCTGCAGTAGTAATCTAATCATTTGCATCTCTACTGATTGTGATGGCAATTAAAGAAATGTAAGTTATTACTGCGAGGACCTGATGACAAACAGTCACAGTGTCAATAAAACGTGTGGTGTGAAGAAAGCTCTGCCCTCTAGTGGTGAGTGTGGCCTGTCTCTGTCCTCCTCACGTCCACAAATCTACCAGCTGGTTTCAGTGTGTGATGATACACTGCAGCTATAGTGTGAGTCTGTATCATTATGTTGACAGTACACAGTGACGGTACATGGAGGAAAAGTGTGATACAAAAGCCACACATCAAAAGATCAAACATTTATCTGATATCTAAATGTTATATCGCATTCATCATCTCATAAATCAGGATTAACTCATTTTCCAAATACACAGTATGGAAGTACAAAAGAAATATTGAAATCATGTGCACACATTGTCTTAACAGCACTCTATTAATCAGTTAGCTGGATCAAAACACAGGGAAAAAGACAAAGCTGTAGTGTTAAAAAAAAAAAAAAAAATACACACACGTGTGTCAGGGTAAAGAGACTACAACATTATCGTGACATGACCACTGTTAATTATTCATGCTATTTCAGACACAATGTTTGACCTCACACTTTCGATTCAGAACTCTCAGAGCATCTGGTGAATTTCTCTTTACACGAGCGATATAAAAGCCCTCCTTCTCTCAGAGATCTAACGTGATCCATGCCGATGTATCCGAGAGGCCACTGGGTCAGACGCTGGTCCTGCACGTTGCAACAGACAATGAAACTTTTTCAAAGACGAGCTCACAGGTAGAAATAAGGTAGAGGGAACTGAATCTATGCAATACATGTAATTCACTAGACTGAATGGTAGGTTGACAAAAAAAAAAAAAAAAAAAAACACACACGCAGTCTAGGAGTGTGTCAAAGCTGCACTATGATCATGCAAGGATCACAGGCTTGGACATGTGGTATGTGTCCAGAACTACTGTACCCCTACAAAACCAGCAAACACATTTCTTACCTCAAGTTTAGATATAGGACAATGTCTAGGTCACAAGTTTTATAAATAACTGCTTATATGTGGTTGTCATATTTAAAATCCATACTGATTCTAAGATTGTATTATAAATGATACTCCTGATCAGTGCAATAAACATTACTTTACTTAATCTTGGTTCATGCACCCAGTGCTACTTTACATTTAAGTGCGCCACACACCAAAAACATGAAAGTAAGAGGCACATCTTGTTCCACAAGAAACATCATCTGTCTTGTGTATCACCAAATGTGTTACAGCATGCCAAGGAGAACTACAAAGAGGACTAAAAACCAGGAACACAGGAGTTACATTTGGACCATGTGGCCTTCCGAGATACATCGACGTCAGATCTCAAGGAAGAGGAGGAGATTAAATTTTCTCCTCCACTCAAGACATGGTTTATACATGTTCACTGTCCACAGTCTCACACCTAGAGGTCTGAATCAATATGGGATCGAACTCTTTCACCAAAATGAAATATTAACAGTGGCCATGTCACGATGACTCCCCTTATTCTCTCTGCCTACACAAAATACATTTATGAAAACAACCGGTTTGTCTTTCTCCTCATTACTATTTGATACAGCTAACTTTTAACAAAGTGTCTTTTATTTCTTCTCTTTCTCATCTAACTTTTAAACAATATATTTGGAAACGTAGGTCACACACATCCTAATTCTAGGAGATGATCAATTTAATATAACATTTCTAAGATATAAAATATGTTTAATGTTTAGGTATAGATTTTTCATTACTGTTTTCCCTCATGTAATTGCTTTAATATACTTTAATCATCATTTAATAATTGAATGTTTAATCATAACTGCCATCATAGAGCCGGTCAGCATATCCATGTGCATGATGTAGAAACAGGGCTGTGGTATCCGTCTTTTAAATATTCTGACCTGATCATCACACGAGTGAGATCGAAGTGTTGTCCTCATTAAACCTATGTTGCACTGAGTGTGCAGTTGTTACCTGTTGTCATCTACAGTGTTTCCTGAAAGCCTTGCATCTACATGATGTGTGTACAATTACTCTTCAACTACTGTACACTATGACCTCAAAATCATGTAGCACTGCTGAAAATTAAAATGAAACCCAGCTTTAATAATTATAATAATAAATGAATCCTGATTGCACATGTCTGTGGGCACAAAACTCAAACAGCACAACCTCAGAAACCAATAACTTATAAACAAATGTTATAGAAAAAGATATCGTCCAGCTAGTTGTATAAATTACATTTCACGTGGAACCTTCAAATAATATTAACACTGTACAGTGTCCAGTAAAGAGCTGGTAGTTTTCAGTATCAAATTCTCCTGGTGCTCTCCAAAATCATCATGTGCGACAATAGTCTGCATCCTGAACATTGTTCTTGCAGTAGACTGTGCTGTTGTTCCCCAGGGGGCAGTCTCGGAAGCCGATGCCCCCATTAGGGGTGTAAATAGGCTGAATGTGGAAATCTCCCTTGAGGAGCTGCTCATTGTTGAGTGAGACTATCTGGAAACTGGTCTCAGTCATTTCCAGGATGGAATTATCTTTCTTGGTGCCTGCCTCGCAGTAGTCGTCTTTTCTTCGACCCCTGTTGTATTTCCACTCAGTGGACGACTTGGAGCGACTCTTCTTGTGCATGTGCCAGCAGAAGATGCTGAGGAGTAACACCAGCACCACGACCACGGCGCCACCGATCAGCCCAGCCAGCAAGAATGGCGACCTGGGCTCCTGTTGCGTGGCCTGCTCGGGCCCTGATGGTCTTTTGTTGTCAGGGCTGAAATACACAGCTGTGGTCAAGGCCTCGGTGCATACCGTATCATCTTTGGGCCGGTAGTTATTGAAAGCATCCAAGGGAATGACGCAGATCCGATATGTGGACTTTGGCTCAAGATTAGCCAGTCGAATGCCCCGGTGATCCCCACCCACTATCCTCTCCCTTACCGTGTCCCCTGTCAGACTGGGACCCATCCTAGCCCAGGTCACCTTGTAGGCAGTGACTGGAAAGGCTGTCACCCAGCTGACGTGGATAGCTGAGCCATTTAGTATAGCAAATGTGACCTGCAAAGTCTCCCTCCGGGGGACCAGAGGCTGCTTAGTCCTCAACTCTCCCTGTCTCGTTGAATAGATAGAGTAGAGGGTGGGTAAAGTAGGGAGGGTTTTCCAGGAGGAGGAGGAGGAGGAGGAGGAAACATACTGAGTGACGAGGGGGAAGTCTGTGGATGAAGACGGGGATGGGATCAGAGCGGTTTCAGCTGGTGAGGTGGGCCGGGGTGCTGCCGCTGTGCTCTGTGGGCACTGGACCAGCTCACCACTCAGCTCCCTGATGACCATGCCCCGATACTTTTCAGGTTTATGGCACATAAAGCCACGCACATTGAGGGAGGCCGGCAGAGATTTAAGCCATGACACCACCCATTTGATGCTGCAGTCACACAGCCAAAGGTTGTTCCGAACAGTGAGCTGTCTGAGACTGACGAGGCCATCGAAGACGCCCTGTGTCAGCGACTGCAGCTGGTTGTTGGAAATATCCAGCTTCTCTAGCTTGTGCAACCCCGCGAACACCCTCACAGGGATCTGGTTTATCTGATTTTCCTGAAAGTTCAATTTAACAAGCACCTCCCCTGGGAGGAACGGGGGAGGGTACGTGAGTGAGTTGCGGGCCAGAGACAGCTCCCTCAAGGTGACCAGGTCCTGAAAGGTCCCCGGTGCAATCCCTTCATCTGTCAACAGGTTCCCATCTAAGAGGAGGCGCTGCAGGCGCGTGACATTCCTAAATGCTTCCTCTGCGATAACTGCGATCCGGTTCTCGTCCAAACGCAACTCTTTTAAATCGTCTGGAAGACCGATAGGCACACTGCTCAGGTGGTTCTTGGTGAGGAAGAGCATCTTCAGGCTCACTGCCTCACGGAAGGCCCCCTCCTCCACCCCCACAGTAGAAATGGAGTTATCATCCAAATGTAGCTCCTCCAGCCAAAGAAGCTGAGCCAGAGCCACTCTGGAGATTGTCTGGATGTTGTTCTCTTGCAGATGGAGAATCTTTACATTTTTGGGCAGGTTGATGGGAAACTCATCTAGCTGGTTGCCATAGAGATATACAGTTTCCACTGAAGCCACGTTGTGGAGCTCCAAGGGAAACCCAGCATTATTGATTTGGTTGTTGTGGAGGTAAAGGGTCTTATAACCCTCACCAATTCCCAGAGGCACTGAGGTCAGGCTCCGCTCGTTGCAGTAAACAAAGGTACGATCACAGCGACACTCCTCTGGACAGTTGGAGGCTCGGGTGAACTGGAGATGAAGGCCTAACAGTATAGGTATCCATGGCCTTATAAAGGAGGTCCAGTCCTTACTCCATAAACGCCACTGTATCTCCATTTCAGACAGATCAGGAAAAAAATACAGACGCCAGAGAAAAAAATTGTTATAAGAAATTGGGATCTGAAAAATCCAACATAACAATCATTCGATCGTGGCTCAATAACACCAGCATGTTAAGCCTGATGCTGAAGAAGGTAATCCCTTGGAAAGTCTTTGTCCTTAGCTTCTCCACACAAGAATAATAGTCTTATTAAGCAATGTGATTCCTTCACCAGCCACTGTCCATAATAGAGCTGGGGAAATTGTGTACAGTTCATCACATTTTCAGCCCCTCTTCTCTTCTACCAACAGGTAGAGCTCCTTTGACAGCACTGAGCACAGACGGAGGGCTCACTGGATGTCCTCTTCCTAGCCTCCTCTCCCTCTCACATCACGCACTGCTGCTTCCTTGGACTTGACATTGGATCCAGAAACCTGTTGCAAAATAAGAAAAATGACAAATCTGTCTTTTTTTTTGTCTCCCCAAAATGCATGCTTTCCAAAGGACAATAGGATTTCTTTTCCCTTTCCATCCAACATATGCAAAGCGAGGCAGCGTAAATTAGGAGAACAGAGGAGCGTGCATACAAATGAATTAAGACGCGTTACATATTCCTCAGACGCGCAGCTGAGGGAAAATCATTTTTGAAAAGACAGGGAGGGCAAAGGTGTGGTGAAATGGTGGGCAAAACAAGTTAACAAGTGAATGAATGTGAAGCCTAATTTTAAATAAAACATTAAGCACTAAGAGGAAGCAAACTTTAATTTCCTTCCCCAGCTGCTAACCAGAACGTGAGCAAACTCACAAAAAGAGAATTTAAAAGAAGGACGAATATAAAGTATAAAAATATGTCATCCTAAAGCACCTTGTGAGCAGTGAGGTGTGCAGTGAGCTGGTGATGGAGACAACCGGCTGGTTAATGACCATAAATCTGTTTCCCTTTCCCGTCCTGATGCTCAATTTTTGGTGCTGATGCTGATATCGATTATAGTACAATAAATTCTGATACTGATATATCAGTCAATACACACATATTTGTATATCCCTCAAATGTGGTTATCAAACACTTATGACTATGACATGTAACAGGCAGGGGATTTTACAGTTTAACGATCAACTTTATCGTCCAAAGTGACAGTGCTCTGAAACAGACTCTGGGAATTTAGTAATTACCCCTATCATATTTTTTCTGGATTATAATTTCATTAAAACAACAAATAATGATAATAATTGAAAAAATAAATAAAAATCATTTCATTTCATATCAGCACATACTGGACAACATATATGCTGCTACTGATGGTATCTGTGATAGGCGAATATCTGCAGATAATACTGCCCACCTAATATCCTGGTCGGGCTCTATGACAGACGGTGTCAGATGATGTGGCAGATATGATTACAGGACTAACTATGAAGCCAAATGCCTTGTGTGTGCTCTCAATTATTGCTAAATTAGACTTTGCATTTGATCATCTCCTGATTCATGGGGTTTAGCGGTGCTGGAGCAGAGGAGGAGGGCTGGATGTGATGAACGCGGCCTGTCAACACAGATAAGATGAGACAAATTCCTTGCATGGGGACAAAACTAAGATCGATGTGGGCCTCTCACAATGAGCTGAGCGCACAAGGTCACACAGTTTAAATTAAAGTGGAGAGATTTCCCCGTCAACAGCATCGTCACGCGTCCAGGAAACAAAGGAATTGGTATTTAGGTGAATTCAAGGTGCATATCAAAGCGCGTATATATAAAACTCCTTCTACTTATGAGTTCACAGTTCACTACAGAGTGTGCAAAGGAAGTGATGATAATGATGTATTATTATTGGTTGGGAGCTGGGTGATACAAATGGTTAATATAATGGCACCAGGCAGCAGCAGCCAATTGACAGATTGCATTGATTTGTGGCCAAGCAGTTCAATAGTTATGTAATGCTCCTTAGGGGGCAAACAAGGCTTCTAACTGAGTCAGATTCTGGTGTCCTGACCTCAGCCCGGTAATTATCAGCAGGTCTTTGGCACCAGTAATGAGACATGTACGTTCAGGTAGACCTGCAAAAGTAGCTCCAAATATAAAAGACTGAAAAGACTGGAGGTACAGTTTGATCCAGGAGGACCTTCTTTACCTTTACTGATTAGTTTGTTTTTTTTTTTTTTCTCTTTGACACCCAGCTCAATGAGAATGAAGTGGACGATGGAAGAAATGTATCACTGAATTTAAAGAGCAGTAAAAAACTTCAACTGGTCCAGTTCCACCCTTATTCTGACATTTATTTTGAGTCCATCATTAACAACAGTTAAAGAGAAAGCCTCTCCTCTCAGGACATGTGAACATGGGAATAAAACAAGATATTCAGTGCAGACAGAAGGCTCAGTAACCTCGCTGCTCTGCATTATTTAAACGTGTTCTTACCGTCCAGAAAGCACAAACTCTTGTTCCTGCGCATCAGCTCGTCTCCCCGCAGCTGCGCTCAGACCGGGCACAAAGTCCGCATCCTGCCCGCTGGGTCCGCTGCCAGTTCCCGCTCCCGCTGCGGCTCCGAGTCGGACTGGTCTGTCTTTGTTTTCCGGTGATGGAGGACTGGGGCATCATGCTGAATGTGCAAAGTCCTGTCCGAAGCTGCCAGGAAGGGAGGAAAGTTCAGGTCACCAGCGGTCTGCTCTGCATCCTCCCCCGCCTCCCGCAAACACACCCCGCCAGCCCGAGACTCCCGGCCGGCCGCGCAGCTCCGGAGCTGCCGCTGAAGTTCCTCCGCTGCCTTTACAGCCGGAGAGGGAGGCATGAAGCAGAGAGGAGAGCAGAGGCAGAGGCTCCGGGCACGGCACACGGCGCTCCGCCGATAGCAGCCCGCGATACGAAGTCCATAGTCTGGGTAGACTGTTCGAAAGACTGCCTGGTCCCCCCTGGAGCCTCGAGCCTAACTAACCGTCTCTCTCTCTCTCTCTCTCTCTCTCTCTCTCTCTCTCTCTCTCACACACACACACACACACACACACACACACACACACACACACACACACACACACACACACGCACACACACAAATACTTAAACACCTCCTCCCCTCCTCTCTCCGATTGGAGGTGTGTGTTTAAAGTAAAAACAGCTGAAACACTTTTTCATTCCATTCAAACAGTTTGAACGTGTTTAGATATTTAAAAAAAAAAAAGCAGAAGAACAGAGAAAACCACCAGCAGTAACACGTTGTTGGAGCTCCCATCCATGTAATTATATAAGTATGTATCTCCTTTAATCTCATCCGCACTGACATATTTCATATGTACACACCTCAGACTGCAGCAGAACCAGTGATGATGGAAGGAACAGTATGACAAGACACCAGTCCCAGCTCAGGCCCGGCCGGACAGAAAATATCTGTGGGCCCAAAATCAGCCCCAGAACTTTCCACAACCAATTTTCCTTTAAAGTCCGAGGAAAAAAAAAGAACAGAATTCATATCCTGGACGGGATTTATGACCTGGACTCAGTGAAGGTGTGGTGCAGATGTAGCTTTTCATTTGTTCTGCTTTGGGTTTATTTTAGATTTGGGTTTTGTGAGGTGCTTGTATGTTTTCTATATGCTGTCATGTTTGGTTTGTTATAAATTAAAGGAGCAGTCTCTGCTTTGTTGAAGAAATGTAAATGTGCAGAGGAAGATCCTCACAGGCTGATTTTTTTTCTGCCTGACTAAACTAAATAATCAAACTCTCTTTGTCTTCATGACTGAACAAACTGACCTCAAAGGACAACACAGTTTATACCGTTTTGCTGTGTTTCTATTTGGCGGACCCTGCCACCTGTATAGCTTCAAACAGTGTGCTGGGACCTTATTTTCCTCTGAGAACAGCTTGTTTGTTCACTTATAGACAAAGTACAAGTCTGAGTTATTTTTTTTTTTTTTATATCCTCATAAACACTGTCAATATTGAAAATCTGAGTTTGAATTTCTTCTCCAAAACTACAGAGTGCCCCTTCAATATGTCATCATGTTGGACCTCATCACACCACAGACACTTGCATCTGTTGCAGTGTAGTTCCTGATGCACCTGATCACCTAATCCAAATTAATATACAGTATATTGAGCTGGCCCAATTCCTGGCAATGTCTCTTCAGATACTTATTATAATACGGTGCCTCCGGACTAAAATCACATGCAGCATGTTCCTTATTGCATAATCTGACTGCAAAGTATAATTTCATCCATAGACACTGGAAGTCAAATGCCATGTTCATGCTGGCACCACTATCCATCAGTAAAGAAATGCATTTTGTTTGCGCTGAACAAGTTGGCCATAAATCCATTACTACAGACACAAAACTGTGGTGTCAGACATGTTCACCCTCCCAACAGACACAAGACAACAGCAGACACACACAGACGTAACACACAGGCTGTGTTGATTACACACCTGCTTCAGGTTGTAGTCTGCGCCAAACTGAGTTCCTCAAATAAGGCATCAGTGTACATCTATAACGCACTCCTCATCAAACAATGCTAACCTTGAACCATGCTCTCGATAAATCACTAGCACACACACACACACACACACACACACACACACAGAGACTCTGTGGTTTGTTCATATCCTCTATTCACAGCTCTCTGGGTTTAACGCTCGCTGCCAAACATCACATCTGCTGCTGCCTCTAGCCACTCCAATCTATTAAATTAAAATTCAGGCTAAATCTGTCTGCGGCTCATCGCAGTGTATGCTGAGACCGTGGCTCGCATGACGATGTCATTTTAGTCCAGCTTGTTTGTGCCGTGTCGCTGTAATCTGGCTGCCTGTGTGTGTAAACTGGTAACAGCCATAGACAGCTGCTTGGAGGGTTTAGTGCAGGGTTGAGACGTAATGGATTGCCTGGATATGTGACCGGATTATTGGATCGTTTTCAAAAGAGAAACTAAATGCAAAAGTCTACATGTTGACGTCATAATGACAAAAATACATAGTTTCTATCACTGTTTTTATTATTGCGTTTAACATAAGATGATAATAATTTCCATATCATCATGATCTTTTATTTTCTTACAGCCGTTCTCACAAGCACACACAAATGTGCATGTGCAAGCAAGGATATAAGGTACATTGTATAAACTGCTGCGACTTTGCAATAAGCCAACTCGAGGCTCTGATACATGAGGTGTTGTGTTTGCTTAAAGAGGCCATATTCCCGTGGCTGCCAGCTGTGTTTATTAGTTTATCAGGATCCCCATTAGCTAATGCCGTGAGATTAGCTAATCTCCCTGGGCTCTGTGTGTGAGGCTGCAGGATTTCAGGACTATAGCAGGAACCGACATTAACAACAAAGCTTTATCTCGACCAAGATTACATTCATTCTTTATTCTATAAATATAGAGAGAAAGTGTGGTAGCACAGACAAACTATACACATTTAGTAGGAGTATCATCCTAGCTAAATGGAAATGAAAATAATTTAATTTCTGATTCTGATTGGATGGTGTGTAGACCGAAGCGGTAGAGGCTGGGTCGCATCTAGACACCTGCCTACTGCCGAATGGCATCAAATGATAGAAATAGAATAGAAATAGAAATGATCGACTTCCATCAGTTTATAGTCTCATACATCAAAATCAACAGTATAATAGTTTTTTGCTAATTTAGAGGTGTGTTTTCTCATTATAGATCAAAGAGTGACATTAATATAACTGTGTGTGTGTATATATGCCACATTTTATTGATTTCTTATTGAGGGATATTTTTAGAGCAAACAATTTACTAACATCTCTGGCAGTTGAACCATGACCACAGGTATCTTCGTTTGTTGGTGTCGGGACATGTAAGCTTGCATGCAAAACAAACTGATACATCAATGACTCAGCTGTTTTAAATCATACAGATATGGCAAGGCCCAATCTCAATACACCCCTTGGCTCTATCACTCAGTCCTACCCTCTGTTTTGCACCAATGGGTAGGGTGTCCTTATTGTTGAAGGGAAAAGGGTTTAGGTTGCAGTGTTGAGGCTAAATGTCCCTCCAAATGGAAGATTCTCCAAGGTATTTCAAATCCATGATCATAAGATCTCTGTCTGTTCAATGTATCGTGGTCCTTTTCTGTATAGCAAGCATAAATAATCACTATTACTTTGCTGAGGTCTCTATATATATTGTGAACTATCTAGCTAGCTAACGTTACATGTTATAGCTGATTTGGGCATGCATGTGCTGCATTTTAATCTACTCCAATATTGCATCCCCCCCTTGAATGGCATATGATGCCTGACATTTAACTAGTCCAGCGGGGAAGTTGGTGCACTTGGTACCACTCCTCTAGTTTCAGTGTAGTGCAGGGTAGGAGCACGGGTTGCTAATAATAACTTAGAACGCACCACTACCAGTGTTTTTTATTTGTTTGTATTTAACAATTTGATAGAAAGTGTGAAGTTGTAAACAAGCTGCAAGCATCCATGCATTTCTATCTCCATCACATAAATTGCAAACAGCATTGTGGTGATACCATACCAAGACAGATCACCACAGATGAAGAAATATCAGAAATATCTGGTTGTACGGTCACACACCATCACCATGGGCAAGTACTGATGGCGCATGAAGGTCTAAGTGTTGTTCCATTTCATAGGGGGACATTTCATCCACTCCCCCGAGTATCTCTGCTATGGGGGACAAGGCAGCACTTGGAAACAAGAGGTAGTGGTGAAAATTGGAGATGGGATTGTATTCAGTTTGATTGCTTTGCTCCACAGCGTCCATTGGTCTCATTCTGAAGCAGAAGAATGTGTTTTTGGCAGCCGGGTCCAACACACTGTTTTTAGTTTGTTACTGTGCAGAGTTGCAGAGGGAAAATTCACTGTATCAAATTAGAATACTCTGATAGCTTTGGAGGGCTTTTACTCTGCTCTCGACCCCCTCTGATTGTGGCATTCATAAAACACATCACTATGACTCAGGCTGGCACTCAAAGAAGCCTTGTGCCATGTCTGTTGACTGTTTCAAATCGTTATACAGTGCTTTGTTAAAGACCTGGTAGATGATATGACTTTAATAGTCAGTAGCCCTGAACACATTGTCGATCCTGATATCTTTTTTCATCTTCACATTTAGGAACAAACTCTAAAATAAATTGTCTATTGTTAATTTCTGCAGACATCCACCTGAGCCCACACTCTTCTGCTGTTCCTCGACCTTTGAGCACACAGCATCGCTGCCTTTCCCTTGCATCTTTTACTATTAATAGAGGAGCGGATCTCAGACGGAAAGACAGACAGCAGCAGAGACGACAACAAAGAGGTTTTTGTCAAGACTTGGGGGGGGTTGACAGGCGGTTCAATCAGTGTCAGGTTTCTTTAATGAGGGTAAGGCTCAGTCAGGGGTGGATTAGCCGGCAAGAAAAAAAAAAAAAAGCTCAATTCTCCATCTGTTAATGTTTTGACTGAAGAGGCAATCAGATGGAGAGCAAGACGACACCTTGAGAAAACTGTTGCACATTTTGTTATCTCAGGCTGAACTTAGAACTCTTAAATTAGCACATTTGAAACACTGACCTACTGGTCAACAGGCAGTGTGCCTATAAAAACAAAAAAAATTGAGAGTAAAAGATTATATAGCAGGTTGGTAATCCCATCTAATGTCCGGCAGGCATGGCTTTAACTTGATTGGCGATTCCTTGAATACTTTAATGAGATGCTTCTGTATATATTTGCATAATTCTCTAGGTTTTATCTCTGATGTCATCGGAGGTTTTGTTGACAGAAACAGACTAATTGAATTCACTTTCAACCCCCGTTTGAGGCTGTAACAAAATGCATAAACAAGCACCAAGGGTTGACTAGTTTATAATGGTAATGTGTGTGTGTGTGTGTGTGTGTGTGTGTGTGTGTGTGTGTGTGTGTGTGTGTGTGTGCACATTCAAATTTCAAGAAGGAAGTCACAAGACTGTTGTGCTTTTCAGACTGGGCTTGTATAAAAAAAGTTAGAAATAATCATAGTATAAATTCTTTCAAAATTGACCTTCGTGTGTATAGTTTTAAAGCCAACTAGTGGGTTGGGAGCGTAAAGGAAAATACTCCTCAGCTAGAAGTGGGTGCATGGGAGCTAAATTGCAATTTTCATGTCTATATAATTTGCATAAAAGTTGTTCTTGTAATTATCTAAGGTAAGTGTTTCGGCTATAGACTCTTGTTAAATGTGGGTTTCACATATTGTCACTATATGAAAATTGTAATTCCAGCTTCATGATATATCATGTTTAATGTGAAAACTAGGGATTTTATTGTGTGTCACATGCTACTATAATTTTGTATTCTTATTTTAAATATAACAGAAAATGCTCTTATTCCTGGGTGCTTACATAATATTACCATTATATGATCGCAGCATGTTTGGTTAATATTGGTTCAAGAATTATAATGACATTGTGATGTAAAAATGTTAATTATTTTAGTCATTCTTAAGAAAAAGGAAAACACTCCTGAGCTGTAGACCTGAGTCCTTGCAGGTGTCTCACACACAGTTATTGGGGAAGGTGTGCCAGTGATTTTTATGCCAGATAAATAAAGTGAACCAGCATGAGTGCAAGTCCTGTGTGACTGTGTCATGATTCTGCACCATAAACACAAGGGGATAGATCCTCCATTATTTTACAGACAGGCAGTTAACACACAGGCTAAGAAAGTGTACACACTGACACATTCTGAAGTGGGCTAACCCACATCTCAAATTCATCTCTTATGTGTCTGACAGCATTTACACCTTAAATCTGTCCACTTGTGATCACAACCCTCAAGATGGATGGTGATACCAGGTCTGGACAGTTTTCTTTCTTTCTTTCTTTCTTTCTTTCTTTCTTTCTTTCTTTCTTTCCCTCAAGTAAAAGCTCATTAAGATGCATAACTAAGATAAATATGTTAAAAGTGTGTGTTTAATCCATTGAATTTCTAAGACAATTCAAAAAAGTTTTACAATACATATGCCCAAGTAAGTGCACATTAAATTCATTGAATTCATTCAGTTTGAGAATGAAATTATGGGACCAGCATTAAAAGTGTGCCTTTAAGGAGTTATGGTGACACTTCCCCTTTAAAGCCCTTTTCAAACAGCGTCTGCATTATTGCCTCAATAAAGGCTCACCTTTGCGCCACCTTTGTTCATTCAAGCTGAACCAAGCAGCGCTGGCATAAAGCCGCTCCAGTGTGTCATTTCATACAGCACGCTGGCGTTGCAGAACCAAAAGAGGCATGACAGTACACATTATAATGGTGAGGCCTGTAGGGTTTTTTTGTTAACATGTTTCCCCCAAGCTTCCAGCTGCAGCCTGAACCTAAATGTAAGTGTACACACTGAGTGTTTATAATCATATGGATGCTGTCGTTATGTGTTGAGATCCTGACCCACCATGCTTTGGTGAAGGTGACAAAGATACGTTTTTTGCTCTAAATTACATCACATAATCAAAGTAAATAGCACAACCTGTCTGGCTCTCACTCGTGAAGAGGGATGTTGTTTTCCATGGGAAGTTCATTGGGAAGTTCATTAAAAAAAAGATAAACTTGGTTGAAAGGGCCAGAGACAGTAATTATAACCACTATAACCAAAATAGCGGAAGACATTTTGAGTTTAAGCTGTTTGCTCTAACATCACAGAATCATCACCAGTCACCAGCAGGAGCTGCCTGGCTCTCACTAGCAGGGGTTCTTTTGGGCAGACATGTGACGAAGAGTCGGTAGGACACACAAAATGACAGCGACTTTTCCACGTATAAATTCTGTTTGTTTGTCCGCATATAAGTTGCTGAAGCCACAACCTGCAAGCACATTACTGTTGTGTGGTCTTGTAATGTTGCTTTGTGGTTTAAAGCGTGGAACATATCTCTTTTATTTGATGAGAGAAGGATTTGTTTTGTTGTCAGACTGTGTTATCAGACCGTCACACCCCTTTCCTGTGCTGCCGGCTGAATCTTTCACACAGACGTCATCTCTGTTGCAGCTCCGTTACTACCTCCGCAGGTGGATCAGAGGTGAAACGAAATCACCCGCCATTCCCACTCCGTAACTTTCACACAGACAGGGAGAGGTAAATTTGAACAGAACTTGAACTGTATTTAAGGTTTTACCTATTTTTATACTGTATATTATTTTCATAGCATTCACTGTTGGTGTATTCAGGGTTGATATAGCCTTACACCAATAAATAGGTGACAAGTTACATAATTATTAAATACAATGAGCAAATTAGTAATTAAGTTCATACAATTTACATTCATTAAAAATAAAGTAGTTTATATTTAATTTCTTCTATTTTACTTTGTGTACTATTCCTTTTAATGCATGCATCACTATCAGTCAATGAGGTAGCTGCAGTGCCACGTACTGGAGAGAAACTATAACTAGATGCAGTTAATATTTACTTACTCTTCTTTATTTCAAGCATGATCAGTAAAAACCTGGAAAAATATTTGTTTTGCAATTGAGTCTGCAGGCATGATTTAAATATACAATAATACTAATACTAATACTACTTCTACTACTACTACTACTACTACTACTACTACTACTACTAATAATAATAATAATAATAATAATAATAATAATGTGCTGATCCGACAACTTCATAATTTGGGCTGAAAGTGTACAAGGTCAATTGCATTCCAGTTAGATCCCTCTGTCATGCCTACCCACATGTCACAAGTTTTTCCTTGTGTTTCTCATATTTTCCCTCCCTTTGCATGTCCTGACTTTGTCCAAGGACCCCAGAAAATAAGGGATGGTCATCATGTCACTGAATCAGAATTTTACTCTCCGAAGTCAGTTTTTTTTTTTCTTTTTTTGGAGCCATTTCATCATCAGATGTTATATGGCATAGATATGTTGGGTTTTGGTGGGCTTCTCCTTGCATCTCCTTGACTTTGATACAACTAGCACAAAAGAAAGATTTGGTGACTGATTACACTTCTTTCTTTTGTAGGTTCCCTGACTTTGTCAGCGACTGTCCAGTGGGCATGGTGATCCTGACTCTCAGCTGCCACATTGGGACTTTCTACACACAGCACCAGTTCATTGAGTCAGTCTCTATAATAGTAGAAGAACTTGGCCATCTTGAATTGTGCATTCAGGTTATTGTGGTTTTTTTGCCACAATTTGATCTTGTTTTTGATTGCCACCCACCTGCCTGCCACAGCACTCTAACTTGCCCGCAACTCTGCTCTGCTCATTCCCAACCATTGCCCTCCCATTCCCAACTCATGCTGCCTTCACTGCAGGACTTCCTATCAGCATCTTCTCTACATTCATCTATGTTCAATAATCCAACTTTAGTACTACATTGTTCATTGTGTATGGTTTTGTGTTTGGGTTGACCTTGTTAGATTACAACACCCTCCTTCTCACCCACTCATGTTCCCTCTACTCTACAAGATGCCTTATAGAAAGTGTCCATAGGATCCATAATTTATACGTTTCCCATGTATTGTCCATGGAAGCAGCCGAGCAATGCACTCTGGTAGATGTAGCGTTGTGACCAGAACGCTGATGGAAAACCACTGCAAGATGTCTGCCGGGCTGTAAAAGTAGAAACACTGGAGGCCATCTGAGCTCGAGTGGCAGATGCTCTGGTATGCGGGGGAGGGTTGGGTCCGGCGCGTGGGGCAGGCTCTTATCCAAAACCACAGGATATGTCTTGCAACATGGTTGTTTAAGAAATGAGAAGCTCCTCACTGCATCCGTTAGACTGAAATAACTTGTTGCCAGCTGAAACATATTAATCACTGCTGTAATTATCCAATGGAAGGCTCTGACCTCTTTGTTAAATCCAGGTGGTGACATTTTTGGTGGGGGCCAGGCAGTGTAGTTTGTCCGACAAAGTCTTTTCAAGCATAGCTACTCTGGATATGACTTTTGCTGTGCCTAGAGCTTCCAGTAACTGGGGCTTAAAGGCCATCTGCATCCGAAATATAGCAGTGGCCTTTCACATCTCAATAATATCTGTATTATTCCTTAAAGGTCCCATATTATAATGTTTTTCATCAATTTCACACAGCCATCAGTGGTCAACAACACTGTATTCACTATGCATTGCCCCAAACCCATCTGTGGTATCGCTATCGCTATGGCTCGCCGAGATGCTGTCGTTCAACCATACCAGTTTGACCCTAGAATCGGACCCAGAAGGAGAGGCTCCTGAAGAAGTACAGACTCTGCAGCTGCAGCAGGACATTTAAGAATGGTTAGTGTGTCTGAAAAATGTTAGTTTGTTTGTATGTGTTGTTACAGTTACCACTATGTAGCTAATGGCTAACAGCTAGCGAAAGCTGTGTCTGTCTCCAGCACAGTCTCCAAACTCTTGGACACTGTTCACATCGTCTCTGTCTCCAGTCTGCACATGTTTCCAGACTTTTTACTGTGACAACCAAGCTCCATCGTAATATTATTAACATTAAACTTGCTTCAAACACCATTGCATAGCGGACTGAAGCGGAGCTAAATAGTTCTTATCTTACCGCTGGACACACCGAACATCACCTCGGGGATTAACGCGCCCCTCTCAGATATCTCCTATCATCACATAGAGGAGGCCTGTCTATGTAAATGACTCCTTTCATTATGTAATAATGAAACAGCCTGTAGGAGCGCCATTTTACCAGTGGGTGGGCTGCAGAGACCATGCAGGACTCATTTGCTTTCCTCATTCTGGGAGTTGGCAGGCTTAAGGAGGACCAGTTTAAATATGTAGACCAGAGAAAAGGTGTTTTTCATAATATGGGACCTTTAAACAAGAAGACAGATTGTCCCAAATATACTTAAGGATGGTGTCTGCTGGCTCAATTTTGGTCAGTACTTTCTGTGAGGTTAAAGCAACATTCTGACGACCAAATTGCAAAATCACCAACGAGGCAGGTAGTATTAAGGACAAAAAACAAGCTTTGAATGGCAAGATGAAAAAAATCTAGGAAGCAAAGAATCCAAAAAAGCCAAGTAGTGCAAAATACCTCAAAACACAAAGACCTAAAACCAAAGCTCAAGAAAATACAACCAAAAGCTAACTACCATCCAGTAAAAAAACAAGGAACAAAGGAACATACCACAAGGACACACAGGTAGACAATGGAAGACACAGAAACAGGCTCAGGTGAACAAAAGACGAAGAACTGACAAAGACATTAGAGAGCACACAGAAAGAGTAATGATTGACAAACAAGTCAAAATGGCAGGAAATCACACAAAAGGAGGAAATGAAAAGCAACACATGACACATGAGGGCAAAACAGAAGCACAAACTGAGACAGAAAATGAAATGAGAAATAACAGCATAAATGGAAACGTGTATTAAAACACAGCATTCCTCAGGAGTCTTAAACGTTCAGTTTAACGAGTTTTCAAGACATTAATGGTACCTGGAAATTACAACTCATTTAAATCCAAGATAAAGGAAACGCTTATGTTTCTAAGGGACAGACCAAATTAAAGATGTGAACCTCTGAATGGACTGGATGAGAAAAACACCTGCAAATAAATGGTGGAGGGAAATAAAGGCCAGTCATGTTTTATTAAAGAAAACGCAATGAAAACAGGATATGGTTTGCATTTTTTATTAGCTCTGGGTTACTGAGTCATCTGGATAACTTTCTGCACAATTAAAACATCACTGGGTTAAAAATGGACCCATTCCACATTTTTTTTCAAATGACTCTTGGGTGGTTTTGTACTCATGAATAAGTGGGTGGGTGAAATCAACCCAATATCCTGTGCCATATTGACCAACGCTTAAACCAGTGTTTGAAAATGTGTGTTGGTTCTGTGCAGGTTCAGCAGTGAAAATTATTCTTTAAGCCTTCAGGTGACTTTTCAAGAGCTTACAGATAACTGACTCAGTGATTGCACACAATATTAGATTTAGGCTTGTAAACGTAGCAGTGACAGTGCGTAATGGCAATGAGAAGAGATGAGTGATCCTCCATCGTCACTGAGTAGAATAAGGATGGGAAAGGAACGGAGACAGAAAGACTATCAACAACAGTGACAGGATGACAGAAGGCCACCAGGTAGCAATCTTCTGGTCTGGAGTAGAGAATCGGACCAGAAGAGTCCCTGAAGGCCGGAGCCCAGACTAGCTTGATCTAACATTCAGCAGAGTGTGAAAGGTTGGCCACATCACATCAATCCTGCAGGAGTGGATAAGGAGGAACAGAGAGGACTGGGACAAAGACAAACTGAGAGCTTGGACAGATGGAATACTGAGACTGAGGGAGGAGGGCTGGATCAACCAGCGCCGATAAACAAGACAAGTGAGAAAACAGAAAACCCTCAACAGTCCAAATACATTATTGCACTGTACTCCAATAACTGTCTTTCCTTCTTCTCACATCAGCCAATGACAACAAACAAAGACAGACTCAAAATCATTTTTGCTCTATGACACATCTCCTGTTGCTACATATGGGAGCTGGTGCTCACTGTGTGTTCTAGCAGTTCAACTTTTCCGTTCATGGTTGTCAAAATAACTTAAACAACCTCTAATAAAGAGCCACACCACATCATAAGGTGAGAACATACACTGACAATCTCACCTGTGTGGAAGAACAAATCAGGACAATCATTTGTGAAAATACACTGAATATATGATTACCTTGCTGATAAATGCCTATAGTAGCTCGCAGGCGAATGCTGGAGTAATGATACAGGCACGAAAAACACAGCCACAGCCTTCTGTTAGTGTTGTACATGATAACAGCTGTTTTTGCATCATTGGAGAATGTTCACTTCTGACAGGTCCAATGAGTGGTGAAGCAGGCAGCTGTATTAACAAACAGAAAAGTGATTAACAGAATGGAGGTCAGCAGAGGTCAAGCATGGCTAGTTGTTGGACTGGAAATGAAGATTGTCACACTCTGGAAATGAGTTTACAGAGTTTTAAAGACTTCTGTGATGTAAACCTCCAGGTGTCAATGAGTGAATTTGAATGTGTGTCCTTGTGTGTGTGTGTGTGTGTGTGTGTGTGTGTGTGTGTGTGTGTCCTGAATTTAAATGGGGTAGCTGAGGCTTTGTCATTGGAGAGCAAGAGAGGGAAAAATAGAGAATAAGGAAAGATATGTGTGTGCAATAAACACCTCTGGTTAACAGCTTAACTCCTGACAAACATTTGTGTTGTTAACTGACTGCATGTATCAATATCTTAGACATGGTAATTACAGTCATGATTTTATGGCAGTGAGTAGTCTTTACATTTTTATTCTTTAAACAGTACTTTGCATCAGGGTTCAAGGTTATTTATTATCATTCTATAATACAGTATAACACAACAAAATACACTCATACAATACAATCACTCAAAAATATCCTCATACTGAAATGACCAAAGAGATCAGTTCAAATGACTCCCAACCTGAACATCCAGAACTAGACCTTCATCGTCAGCTCACAGTGTGGTTAGTTTTAGGCAAGAACAATACTAAGAAAACATTGTCCATGTGGCTGAATTAACTAGATTACTTACGTGACTTCAGTGACATTGTGTTTGCAGCATAATTTTACAACATTAGGACTCACCTGGTTTTGTAATTGGGAAAGTGGTCTCCTGGGTGAAAACCCTGATCTTGTTTGATCTGACCATCCACCTTGACCTGCTCCTTCTGCAGACTTTGTCGCCCTTTATATTACTATAATTACTACGGCCAATAGATCACTGCCTAGTGAGAAATTTAAATATGGGTCGTAATAAGCTGCTTTCACAGTCGATCTGATATGATTATTTTTCTGATGAGGACAGCCTGACATGCAGGGTGAGGTACCTCCCTGTATCTATAGAAAGGAAAAAAAAAAAAAAAACCCTTTGATTTCCTTTTCTCTGCTGCTGATGGTCCATTTTATAGAGGCAGTTTCTGTCCTGGTCAGAAGTCAGAGTGTGATTGTTATCATCCACTTGTGGCCCAAGGGCCCCTTGAGCCAGCAGCACCTCCCACTCTTTGGCTCCTTCTTGCTGATAAGGTGTTCTGCTCTGTGAAGGAGGGTCCTAACCATTGCTCTTTCATGTTGTAAGTGGTGAAAAGCTCAACTTTGAGGTACTGGCCAGGGTGAGAGGATTTTCTGGATTCCATCTATGATTAGTCAAACTTGAAAGCAAACTGATTTATATCGCTGTGTTACTACAGGAAATATTAGACCTCTGAGCATTCTCTATGAGACAAGTGGAAAGTGTGTAAGAGGGGTTAACCCTTCAGGGAGCATGGATATCCACTGCAAATATTCTTCAACTTTTTTCTAGCTATTTTACTATAGCCTAAGTTTTTGTCTAGTAAATATCAGAACCTGATGGTGAAACAAAGAGGAGCAAAAAGGTAAGGGGTCACAATATTAGAAGGAATCATCTCCTGGGGGATCAGTTGCTTTAACCTTTTTTCATATCTCTGCATCACACCAGGCTGTACGGCTCATGGAGTGAGAAAGTGAGTGGCTGATTCTAATCTGAGCTGTATTAATGAGGGAAGGATCCCTTTCTGCTCCAATTATTCACCAGTAAATAATTACCACAGTGACAACATTGAAGTTCTGCTCCCGTACAGATGAATTACATACAGTATTGTACGTATCAGCCTAAAATCCCAAATTACAAATTTGCTGTAGAGGGCTTTAGCATTTGCACAGCATCAAAAACCCCTCTATCATAGTCGCTTAATATGGATAATGAGACATGTCACATAAAAACCTTCAGCAGGGGTAAAACAGGAAGAATCCTCAAGAAGAGCATCAGAAGAGGGATCCCTCTTCGAGGACAGTTATACATGCTTGGAAATGTCCTCTGTCAGTTATGATAATACAGTATGTGACAAGGTAAACGCTGTGATGTCTGTGACACCCGTCAATCATCCAGGTCAGTGTATGTCAACATGACACATTTTATGCCACAACCTGTATCGGCCCATACAACTCCGAAGCACAATGAAGTCAACACCTCTATATGTTTAGTCGTATGGTGTTTTTTTTGATGCAGTTATAGGCACAGGCATAGAATCAGATCATAGTCACACTGACACATCTACATTTTTTAAACCGAACTAATGTGTCCAGTAAATATGTATGATACCTGCCGATCTTGCACAATGGTACCAATTCTTTTCATATGATCATACTAATTTCAGAAGATTCTACACTTCAGCAGACAGCAAACGTGAGCGTGGTACTTAAGAGCAGCCACAGCAACTACACAGTCAACAACATTAAACTAATGCATGAGGAAGAGACAGGCATGACATGTGACCCGAATGTGCAGACTGTATTCAGTCTGCACACTCGTACACAGTACCAACACTGCAGACAGAGCAGCCGTGTCTTCTCTCTGTCAGCGGTTACCTCTTTAACACCTTCACATGAAGAAGAATCTAATCTGTATTCATCCCGTGCACTGCTCAGAGGCACAGGAGCCATTTCTACTGGCAGAATATGCTTTTGTATCATTATTTATTCATTATGGATATCTGTATTTATTGGTATTCTGATTGTCATTAAATAACCCATAATATCACGGTATCTTTGGACATGGGACATTATTTACTAAGGTTAGTGTTTCATTGAAAGTCAAAATGATGTAAAATATCAAACCTGAATTATCAGCCTCACATGAATGCAAAGTGGACAGACGGACAGACTCTCATACTCTCTGTCTGACTTGAACTGAAAAGGACTGAACTGCACTGAAACATTCTTTTATCTGGCAGGAATGCAGTCATTCGACTGAAGGTCCTACATACATTACACCGTTCGTCCTGGTCGGAGGTCATCCACCCTCCTCTGGGGTTTTCAGAAACATAATAGTGACAGCAGCAGCTCATATATCTTGTGACATACATGTGTTGGAGTCGGTCATGGCAATGCGTTGGAGGGAGTCAAAGGCACAAGAGCAGAAGAAGAGACACCATCAGTCTCTGTTGGTTCAGCTGCTCACATATGATGAGGTGGCTCAGATAAGACACAAATAGAAACACACACATGCACACACACACACACACACACACACACACATTATTTACAATATATAAAAAAACAATAATTAAATTATGTTTGCTAAATATATACAATTGTATTGTATTTATCGTCTAAAGTCCTACATTTGACTTGGTTTTCAAAACTGATCAATTGAGCCACTTTCTCACAGCTAACCTAATCTAGGTTTTATCATTTGAAACCAATGTCATTACTAATGGCTTACACAATACATCCTAACCCTATGTAGATCAGATACGAGCCATCGTTGATTAATGACGGTTCATCACTTAGTGCTGCTGTCGGAGTGTTGGTGAGGGCTGCAGCCCCTCCTGACTGCTGACTGCCATCTCCTGCTTGAATGGATATTGTTTCAGAGGTGTTTGCTTAGGGAGGTTTATACTGGCTCCTCCAAGTGATATGAGGAAGTGTGTGTGTGGGATGGGGGCACAGACCTGGAGGCTGAAACAGAGCCCTGCCAACACAAACTGACTCACTTCTTGGAATCTTTCAATTTGCCACAATAAATCAGAGTGTAGAGCAGAGGGCAGCCAATCTGATGAAACACTAGACACTGTGTGTTTGATTGTGTGCGTGTGTGTGTGTGTGCAAGCTATTAGCACAGTGACCCTAGCACAAAGGCATGCATGTGTACATGTGGCTGTGTATGATAACGTGATACTTGATGTTTTGGCTACACTGAACACGTAACGTATGCGGACCATTCGCAGAGCGGCTGCTGCAGTAAACCATCTCTTTAATTACAGTGTCTGCTCTATTGGAGCAACAGTTCTGTTTTATAAGTGTATGTGCTTGGTGCAAAATATCACAGGATTATGTTCTGTTTCACAATATTGTATTTAATACATTATACAAGTCATGTTTATAACATGACATATTCTTAAGTGCAGAGCAATCCTTTGTGAGTTAGGGAGAACTGAGATGTGGGCTGTCAGATCCATGGAGAAGAGACAGCAAACTGGTGTAATCAGTGATTTATGATTTGGGATTCGAAACACTTCCAGGGTTGAGATCGCCCCCAGAAGAAAATGATGTTTGTGGTATGCTGACGGTATCAAGGCGATGAGAAACCTGAGATGCAAACTAATGTCACCTTGCTTTTTTCTCTCCAAAAGAAGTTTCACCACTTAGGTTTGTTTTCAACCTGTCTGATCATCCAAATTTTCTTGATCTGCTGAAATTCCTTTCAGCATTGACAACACACTTCCAGATCTCAACTTGGCATGCTCCATGTAATTATTACTAATGGTGATCCGGAACCAGACTTGCTTGGTAAATGAAAACTCAACATCAGAGTTCTATTAGTGTGTTGATGAGAGTATATGAACCACACAAAAGGTGGTTTATCAGACCAAAGCTGAAGTGTTGTAGTCCTGCTGTAGGCTCATTTGGAGCAACTTAAACAAGGAATTTAAAGAAACCTGCCTGCACATGAACTGAAACAGACCGTGCACTGTGTACTAGTGTGTGACAGCTCCCTGCAGAACACAATAATCAGCACTCCCAGCATGGCAGAAACTCAGACCTTTTCACATTGTTTTGTCAGGCTTCTCAAATTCTAAATATTTTTCTGCTAATTTAAGTATACGGCTGAAGGCTAGAGTTGTATGTTTTGGCTGGAGGCAGCGAGGGAGCTGGCCTCTGGCCTGGAAGCTTCAAATTCTGAGTTCAAAGCAGCTGTCAGTCATGTCCAGTTAAGTAAAAACCTATGGGGGACCAACCTGTATTTACACTTGGTGCCAAGTGCTCCTGCTAATAACAGCTGGGAATGTGTGGCTTTTTGTAAAGGTGGTGGATGTGTGTGTGTGTGTACACCACTATACAGCAACAGACTGATGTAGGTTTTATTGTAAGAGGACCCTTACTATTAGACAAGCTTCATGAAAGCCAAAACCAAGTTTATATCATTATTTTTGCCCCCACGACTGTTAAAGGTCCCATATTATGAAAAACACCTTTTCTCTGGTCTCTACATACATAAACTGGTCCTCCATGAGCCTACCATCTCCCAGAATGTGGAAAGCAAATGAGTCCTGCATCATCATCCACTGGTAAAATGGTGCTCCTACAGGCTGTTCAGATTCAGCTCCTGTAATTACGTAACAACAGGACAGATTTTCTTAGGCTGGCCTCCTCTGCGCGAAAACACTCCCCTCTCTCTCTGAAGATATCTGAGAAGTGGGCGTCCATCCCTGAGGTGAGGTTCGGTGTGTCCAGCTGTAAGATAGCAGTGTCGTTAGCCATTAGCTACATGATAGCAAATGTAACAACACATACGAACAAACTAACTAACATATTCAGACACACTAACCATTCTGAAACGCCCTGCTGCAGCCACAGAGTCTGTATTTTTTCAGGAGCCTCTTCTTCTGGGTCTGATTCTGGGTCAAACTGATATGTTTGCATGACAGCATCTTGGTGAGCCGTACCGATACACCCACCGTAAACATTGGTGCATGCTACCGCTAGTGTAAGCAGCATCCTCTCTGAGAGGGGCGTGTAGCAGGCAAGGCAGGCGTTGACAGACGGAGCTCATTAGCATTTAAAGGTGCAGGCACAGAAACAGCCTGCTTTCTCCACAACACCTGTTTTTGGAGAAATATGACACACACTCATACTTGGGAAAGTGTCCCTGAGATACTGTTAAACCAAGGATAGAGTTCTAAACCTTGATGAATTTGTTCACAGAAAACAAACAGGGAAAACGTGATGGAACATGAAATATTATTTACATACTTACACTCTCTTGTTTGGCTCTTGGAAGATTAACATGATTTTCTCCTACGTCCGCCAATCGTCTTTTTGTCTCTCTGAGCTCCTCATCTTTTGCTTTCACTCTTCATGAATGAATTTGCCTCATGGCAGGGAAACTGTCTAATCCTTGTATATAAAATGACTTTTTCAAGAATGGTCTTAAGGTCTTGAATTTGTGCCAGTAATGTTACAGCCCCAGTGCTGTGGGTGTGTTTGTGTTGTGTGTTTTGTTTGCCCTATTCAGGTTCCACCCTCTTACTCCCCCTCCTCCTCGCCAGTGTGTGGATCGCACCTGAGTGTAGTTGCCACTCAGGCCAAGTGATATAAGGTTGCTGCGGATGCCAGTGGGCTGTGCAGGGCTGTGATATGCAGATGCCAGAGAGCCTTAGAGCCTGAGCTACAGCCTGCAGTGTTTTTGTTTTGATGATGGCCTTCTCGGCTAGTAAGTGTTTTTCGTTGGCGCAATAAAGCCATCTTTGAGTTACTACTACTGTTTCCTTTTTCCTCCTTTACACCCGGTTTTATTTTAACTATGTTACTCCCATCATGCCCCAACCATATGGGGATGTAACAGGTTATATCATTTCTGACCAATAAAAAACAATGTAAAAACATATTTGGAGAGCCTGGACACAGAGCCTCATTTAAGCCCTTTCAGTGCTGGTATTACCATCTGTCCTGCGTGATTCAATCACAAGTAGACATTTCTAAGCCCATCAGTTCACACCTGGCACACAGCATGCATCTCAAATGGCCACTTCTGATTGGATTACACTCATAGAAGGTTAAAAGGTACATTTATTATGATCGTTATACGCCTCTATATACATATACTATATAATATATACTATATACATGCTTTTTTCCACACAGAAAGACATTAATGTATAACATCTGTCAAATGATTTAAGCCATCATGATTGACTGATTTGGCTTTTTTTTAAAAATTTTTTAACAACATTCATTAAGTTTCTTCTTGCTCAGCAACTCACATAATCAACTGTTTTTTTAAGGGAGTTTGGTGTCCACAGGTTAAGATTGACAGGGGGGACACGGGGGAAACACCTTGAAAGCACACCGATATCATCTCTCTCCTCTTTAGGATCCACACTTTCTGTGTGAATTACATGGCGGTTCGTCTTTGGCTCTGTGTGACTCACCATCAGGGGAATTGGCAAACTGCCGCTGCGGCATTAATGTGTCTTCTCCTGTCTGAAAGGGGCTAATACTACTGATATGAACGACAGAAATCAATCAAAAGCCCCGGATAATGAGGCAGGAATTTAGGACATTGATGGCATGCACGAGAGGAGTGAATGGCATGATGATATGAGTAATAAACCGAAGGCCACGGCAAGTAATAGAATAGTTGTCCTGTCTGAACTATAGCTAGAGCTTCATTCCTCATTCTGAAAATTAAGAAGAAGGCAGTCTGTTCATGGCAGCTCATAGCATACTGATGAATGCTGGACCTGTTCAACAATAGCAATACTCAACGAGTTGGAGGAGACTTCCGTTGGGACTTAAGCAGTTAGCTTTATTCCGTAAACAGCACGATAATCAGTCTTTTACCAAAGACCAGACACACTCTAAACCAAGTCTGCATGTGAACCGAGTGCTGAAGTCGGAGAACTGTAATGTATGTGTGGAACTGCAGGCAGGCTGTGTGGGTATTTTCTTCCATGCTGTTTGCTTTAGAGTGGGTAATGCGGTCGTCAATCTCAGGGCCCGGGCAAAGACAAGTGTGGGCCGGCAATAAATTATTTTTAAGAACTTCCTGAGAGAGCAGGGACTGCAGACTCAAAAAATAACCCCCATATCCCTTTCAATGTGAATCATTTTCATTTCATGCTTTTTCAAAGTTAATTCAACAGGCACAAGCAAAGTGTGACACTGAGCCGATTTAACGATAGAGCATTAATGTTTTGAGCCTACAGGTAGTGTGTGATTCAGAGCTCTGCACTCTCCCTGTCCCCAAAAGCCTTTCATTTACTAACCCTGTCCTACCACTTGCTAAAAACCTATAATTGGACCCAACCAAATCCTAATGAGCATGTGTTCTGCCCTCACCTGGCACTGTGAGCTACAGGTGTGTGGACCAGCACAGCTCCAGCCAGCAGCAAAGTCATGCCCAGCTTTACCAAGCACTTCTGAAACAAAAAGAACAGAAACACACCACAATACAGGCCACCACAAAGTCAGTCATCACACAGTCTTTATCAGTGACCTGAATGCATAACCAAACAACCACCTGTGCGGATCTATATGGTGAGTCTGACCATTTATCTCCAATTCATGTCCAGTTCTCTCAAATCTCCCTCCAGACCATCTACTTTCCCTACTATTACTTACCCTCTACCCTATCCTTTCCCACAGGATCACTCACCAGCTTAGCGTTCAACATCACTTCATCACCTCAGACTCTCCAGAACTGCACCCTGGCCATTCCAACAGAGGAGCCACAGGGCGAGAATGGAACCGCGCAATTCGAGATGTGCACTCATCCAGACGTAACCCCACTCTGAGTCTAAAACTCCCTGGTTCCTAGATACAACCTTATACAGTCCCCCCGTTCTCCTTCATCATATGAGCTGGACTCCGTTTTCCTCCTTCCATGGTGTTTGTCAACTCTCATGCACACTCATCCAACTAACTGAATCATGTAAACCCCATTTTTCCATTACCACATTACTAAAGTGCATATAAACACATGAAACCAGTTTATTTTCAGAACCTGATTATTCCCAGTTATTGGATTATCATGGTCATGTATACAGGCTCATTGACTGGAGTCAGATTCCAGAAGCTACCAGCAGAGAGAATGCAAGGTGTGCAATGCCAACACGTTCTCACTACAAGCTTATCAAGTACAGCAGCTTGATCCGTGGCCTTAGGCTTCAAACTATGATACTTCACCTCAGAGTCCTGCATGGGTCTTATTTTGCAAACCTGCACCCACCCAAACCCACCAAACTTAAAACCGCCCATTTAATGACATTAGCAGAAATTACATACTACACCTGAGCCAACCCGCTATAAATTGTTACTGATGCCCAACCTGCACCCGAAGGAAAATTAGACACAAGATAACTGGAGATAACTCCAAATTTTCCCAAACATCGGACCTGAGTTTTGTTGAGGTATTGTCAACTACTTTAAAATCTCCACTTGTAAGCCTTTTTTCAACTCTTCAGGATCCATTTTCTGGCTGTGGTGAGTGGGAGTTCTTGGAGGGCGTGTTCTTGGAGGGCATGTATGACTAAGCTCATATGAAATATAAATGCTTGTCATTTTGAAATGCAGGCATACTTTTGTAGATGTGTCGCTAAAATGTTTCATTCGTTTGCACGTGACGCCTTGAAAATGTCGTAAAACCTGACCCATGCTCCCGAAACCATGCAGGACTCTACTTCACCTACCCTTTTAATGCCAATTTTGCATCTGAACGGCACCTTTTCTTAAATTGTTTTTTCAGCTTTATCCTGAAAAATGTGTGCTCCTTTAGTACATACAGCGACGTGTGTTTCTTTAAATTGTAGAGAGTTTCTGTGAAATGTAAACAATGGAAATTATGAACAATAAATACTGAATACATATGCATACAGTGAATTGTAGGAAAGAGTATGTTGCAGTGTTAGTGACAGTAAATGATTTAACAGTTCATCCAAGTGATGCCGTGTGGTGAGAGACTGTTCTTGTGTCATTCTAGAAACTGAATTAGTTTTGATGTGCTTAAGCTCATAAGATGTCTGAACTTTACACCAGAACTTGTCTGCTGCAGTTGTAGATGATTAGGAATCAAGGAAAAATGCATACATGTAGTGGGCGAGGGAGTTACCACAGTCACTGCATGCGTTGACAGCTGTTGGGTCCACAGGGCTTTCTGTGACACGAGCACTCGGTGTGGGAGGGATGTAAAGCCAAGCACGCGTGTAATGGAGGAACCTGAGGGAATTAGACACCATACTGAGATAGTGCCATCCCACATTTAGAGCAACTCTCTGAAGAGCAGGTCAGTTTTTTGTTTTGTATTTGTTTTATGTTTTTTTATTGATCAAATATTAAATATCTTATTAAAATGCTTTAAAAAAAATAGTGCTATGGTGCTTGCATGGAGACCACAATCAAAATCTTGTACTAACTGTTTGGCTACTTGCTCTCACAACTTGACTCCAGTGGCAAGGAAATTAACTAAAAAAAGATTTCAGAACATTACACCAACACCACGTCACACAGGCCTGCAGTTATTATTTACTAACCATTTTATGTACACAACATTTATTTCAGCTTTAACTTGTCAACTGACCATTTGCTGCTTCTTCTTTTTTTCTCTTATGACAGTAAATGTGGACTGTCTGGATAAAATAAACCAGATAATGTTTGGCGCCACACCAGGTCTTGCAAAATAATCTGAAGAAATCACCTTGGACTTCAGACTTTCTGACATTTCTGACAATTAGTAACTGAGAACATATTTGTCCAATTAATAGATGATGAGAATACATTTAAGCTGCAGCATTAAATGTGTTATTTCTATGTTTTGAAACACAAACAGTATTTCACAAACCAAACAGCATGAAAACACATCAAGCAGACTGGACCAGACATCACTGTACAAACTGTACAATAAAGATCTTTACATCTTTCCAGGATCTTTGACCTGATTTTCTCTTGTATTATGCACTGCATGCAGTGTTCTTTTCAAGGAACCATGCGCCGTGCCATGAACTTAGCCATGTGTTTGTGTGCTGCAGTCCTCTCTGCTTCACTCCATGTTCTCTTCTCCATTCCCACTGAAAAAAACATCCAGACAAAAAAATCTATGGCTGTCTTAAACTAAATATAAATGAAATTCAAAATCAAATGAAATTAAACATGCAATTATTGATGAGCTCTGTTTTTACAGACACATGCAGACAGGTGAGCTGCAGCCTCTCAGGTGAGCTTTGGTGTCAGAATAAAAGATCTAGCCATAAGATTTTACTGTGACGGAGTGCCATCTCTAAAGTGCAAAACTCGATACTCAAACAGAAGGATGAAATGGTGACATGTATTTTAATTCACACACTTGAGAGTAATGTAGTACTCTTGATCTTGATCTTTTTAACTGATGGGTTAAAGTGTGACAAACAACCAGCAGGGTCCTTTGCCAAGTATTAGTACATTTAATTATACGTTTTTTAATTTACCATCTGTATCTGAACCCCCAAAATAATAGTACAATTAATGGACTACTGTAGCCCTTCTATAGACATGTTTAAAATGGACTCTGTTTTAACTAAACTAAAAACGTTCCTTCATCCACCTTTTCACCTTGTTTCCTCTTTCTCTCTGGGACACAATCAGTGGTTGTCGTGGGACTTTCAACTAGGAAAGATAACAGTCAACTATTAGTGCTCAGTATTAAAAAAATCCTAATGCAGAGACTAGTGTTGTTTAAATCAGCTTCATAAATGAGGTTGTACAAACACTATTCTTGATCTACTTGTGCCATTGATCTCTATGGAACAGATATTAATCTTAGACTATTTTCACCAAACCATGTATCCCAAAGCCAGAGCAATAACGTGCCCAAGGCTTCCTTTGCTCATGCAAACATTTACTTGCCATTTTAATTGCTTTTTTGTTTGTTGTACAACATATTTCACCTCCTTGTTAACTAGCATGAGAAATATGCTTTTTTTTTTCTTTTTTAATCAATATCCCAGTAACGCTCATTTTGTTTGTTTTGTTTTCATTTCATGTGTGAACATCAGCTCTCCATGAATAAAATAAGAAGCTTTGAGTTCTGCCACAGTGGATGCAGGGACCACGATACAGCAGCAGATTTTAGACTTGTGTGTAATATAATAACTGGTTTGGATTTGATGTGAAGGCTGCTGTCCTTGATGGATGGTGCATTTTTGTGTATGTCAACACTGAAGGTTCATATCTCACAAACATCAGCTGAGCTGCTGCTATCGTTGGACTGAGGTGCTTTATTGTGAATTACTGCCGTGCAGAACACTTACTGTAATACACAGTGACAGACAACTCAGATCTGCTGTCAGATTGAGTGTCATTGATTGTTTTCATGCTGTCCTCCCCAACAGTGTATTTCAAAATAAAAACAGATTCTACGTGAATCCCTGCAGGGACACAAGATGCTATTATAAAGTATAAATTGAGGAATGCATTTGCAAATGCTTATTTAATGCTTATTTAAGCCTAAGAGTTAAATGCTGCCATTATTTATGTTTTCTTTTTTTGTGTTTTTTTTATCAAGTGCACTATTCTCTACCAGAACAAAGTAGAAAGAAAGGAGTGAGCACAAGGTTATCAAGCTGATAATAATGGGGGCAATGTACATAACATCATATAAATGAGATTTTAACAGTTTACTACTGGTTCTTCGTTGATTCAGTAACTTAATCATGATAAACTTGGAGCAGGGGAGTTTTAAGTGGAAGTGGGTCCGCTGAGACAGTATGCTTATGTACGCAGTCAAGGGCAGGGTGAGTCATCAGAGCACTTTACAGAAAACTGAGTACAGGGACTTTGGTAAATACTAAGAAATCATATTTGTAATGTATTTGAGAGACCCCCAAGAGAAAGAAGAGGATAACAGCTTGGAAAGCATATATATATATATATATATATATATATATATATATATATATATATATATATATATATATATATATATATATATATATATTTTTTTTTTTTATTATTCAGCTGTTTCCTTAATATGTCAGTCATATTAAATACAACACTCTAACTGAATGAAGATACAACACTCTCTCACATTGCTACATGTCCCTCCTGGCATTGATATAAATAATCAATAGGTGTGTTTGTCTTGGGACGAGGTCTTTTAAGGCCATGCAAAATGCTTTCCTATCTACTGAGAGTCACACTGTAATCTGGGGTCCACTGGGGCATTTAGCTGGGGCAGATAAAAAATGATCACAGAGGGACTGATTTCCTAATGCTGATGTATGGCTGTGACAGGACAGGTGCTGCCTCCACAGCTTCCCAGCACCATGTCAATTAATCTACTCTGTCATGTGATAAAGCAGCCATGAATTACCCGACACTTCCTGTAAAGAACAGCCCATAAACTGCTGATTGGACACACACACACACACACACACACACACACCACTCATGCAGCATGTACTTCTGTCTCCCATTGGCTGGATATCAGTTAATATATGAAATTGGTTTGTTTCAGAAAATGGACAGACCTCTGCCAGAAACGTTTTTCACATCTACACAGTCGGACATTCAGTCAACTCGACTTTACTTCAGGGTTGTTGAATTCCACTTCATTCTAACTTTGATTTACTTGTCATGGAGTGTCCTGGTTGAGATGGATGCCAGGTTCTCTGCAATATCCCTGGTTCTATTCTTTCTGAAAAGCTTTATTTGCATGAATCATCTCAATGTTCTCAGTCCAGGTAACAAGATTTACTGTGTGTATGTGTTTGAATGTGTTTTGCTGCTGTGACACTTAAAGAGCGATGTTTTTTACTTTGGCGTATCTGATATCGCTGTAGTAGTGTTGCTCCTAGAAAATCATAATCAATGTTGTTCCAGGATTCGTCATTTCAACTTACAGTAACGTTACACAGTCTGCTTGAGCCCATTCTTGGTGGATGTCATCCTCTTGTGGCTGTAGTAATTATGACTGCTGCAAAAGAGGAAGTGAGGAGAAGTGGTATAAAGTATAAGGAGAAGGTTGGTGATAGGCGGCCAGGAGACTGCCTGTGTAAAACCAAAAGTCAACAGTGAGTATTTTTAGCTTTCATAAAACACTTAATTAAAGTAAGAACATTCGTAACTGAAGTTATGGTAGTGACATAGTTTTTTGTTGTGCTCTTCAAATCTGTCCTGAACCATTTTTGCAGTGTGTATATCCCACCGCCATTAAGGAATATTGTTTCAATGAGGGGTATAAAGGGCCTGCAACAAGGTTTAGGTAGGTGAAACGTTTCAAAGCAACATCCATATGAATAGCAGGATCCAAGGTTCTCCAGCAGAACATCGCCCAAAGCATCACACTGCATCCACTGGCTGGCAGCCTTCCCATAGTGCATCCTGGTGCCATGTGTTCGCCAGTGACACACAGGCACCTGGCCATCCACATAATGTGAAAGAAAACTTGATTCATCAGACCAGGCCACCTTATTCCATTGCTCCAGTTCTGATGCTCACATGTCCATTGTAACTGCTTTTGGCGAGTCTGCTGCCATGCAGCCTAATATGCAGCACACTGCGATGCATGTGTGTTCTGACACCTTTCTATCTGAACCAGCATTTTGTTCAGGAATCTGTGCTACAGTAGCTCTTCTCTGGGATAAGATGACATGGGCTCGCCTTTGCTCTCTCTCTGGCTGCGGAACACTGCGAGTCGGCAGTGGTGTGTTATCTAAACATTCAGAGTCTGAGCACATTTTTCTTACTTCCAACAAATCAGTTTAGAGGCTGCTTAATATCTGTGCATGTCTGTGGGGGTGGGAGGGTTGGGTTCTTTTAATTTTCTTCTTCTTGATTTTATTTGCTGTTTCTCTTTTTCTGTTGTTGTTTTTAATCTCTGTAAGGCACCTCGAGCTACTTTTCTGTATGAAAATCGCCATACAAATAAAGATTGATTGATTGATTGACCCCACCCACTGACATGAAATAATCAGTGTTATTCACTTCACCTGTGTCAGTGTCGTAATGTCATGACTGATTAGTGTACATGCCTATTTCCTTAGCTAGCAAAATTAGCCTCCAGCTGGACATGTAGGACATCGCAGTATAAATCTTTCAGATTAAAATAATGCAGGAAGTGACCCTTACAAATAATTTTCCAGAATTCTTATCTAATAGATACTTGATATCAATTCTTGCTAATGTTCATTTGTAACCAGCATTCTCCCACCCCGTGACAAACTCATAGAAAAGCACAAACAGGGAGAAAAGACCAAAGTGAGACATCAAGCAGATGGAGGGTCCACTCAGAGATTTTCTGGGCCCCGCCTTGTTCACAGTTTGCAACTTCCAGAAGGAAAAGTTACGGCTTAGCCTCAATACGTCTTGCCTCATTTATGTAAGAGAATACCCCGGGAACTATCCGGCTCTACGCTTCATTTTCCTACACTGTGTTTCTCCTGCATATTTTAGCTCTGCCCTGGGGCTGGAACCCACTTTAAACGGCCTCCCCTGCCAAGACAAGTGGCCAACTGAGAGCAGATCTGCTCACATACTTATCTTGTGCTCATTAGGTGCCTAGTCACTGTACTATCAGAGCAGGTAGTGTGTGTGTGTGTGTGTGTGTGTGTGTGTGTGTGTGTGTGTGTGTGTGTGTGTGTGTGTGTGTGTGTGTGTGTGTGTGTGTGTGTGTGTGTGTGTGTGTGAGAGAGAGAGAGAGAGAGAGAGAGAGAGAGAGAGAGAGAGAGAGAGCTCTCTGGTATGTGATCTTTCCTACAGAATCATGGCAAATCCAGTGTGAAAGGTGATTGACAGGAGGAATGCATCTACAGTGGTTCTCAGATCTCAACACAATGCAAATTAAGAAACTCCCCAAACATAAGATGGCCTGACCTCCAGGCCCCGTGTGCTGATCTGTTGTGTTTCCTTGTTGTTGGGTCAGCTGAAGTTTCTCTTAAGATTTTACCTCATGAAACTTTTACACACATGAGCTGATTTCACATATGAACGCAAGGTTTATATGGAACCAGTCAGATTTTTCTTCAGCCTTGACCAGTGACGGACTGGGAACAAAAAACAGGTCCTGGCATTTTCACCCACCAGCGGCCCATCAGCGGGGAGGAGGGTGGGAGACTCACGTAAAGAGCACACACTTTAGACAGCCTCAAATTGACAATTACATTTGATTTCACTAAACACAACTGCGATGTCACAATGGGCTGCAATTTCCAGTGTTGTTGTATTTCTCCCCTTAATGCTGTGCATATGTTGTCAAATTGATGAAGCTATTTTCTTCATTGGCTGGTGTTTTATCTGTTTGCATGTGTTTTCTTAAACTGCAGTCTACTGAGCTCCCAGAGCAACCATACAAATCTCTCACAGGGTGCGTGGTTGTTCTAATTTACAAAAGGAATTCCCTTCACAAATATCAACTCCAGGACTGACAAACAGTAGCTCTTTTCTGTAATCAGTTGTGACTGCCTGCACGCTCAGTGTCAGACAATTCAGCTGGAGAAAGTTCAGCTTCAAATAAAGAATTTGGTTGTGGCTCGTCATGTAGTGCCTTGCCCAAAAGCACTTCTGAAGTCTTTGGTAAACTTGCCATTGTTCGGTGAACAGAGGCTCTCACATTGGCTTGCATGGCTGAAAATGACAGCCAACATGTTGGACACACTTCACTGCATTTCTGTTTTACTCAACTTAAGCTGAATCTCTAAACGGTTGAGTCATTTCTACAGAGTGCTATGGAGGTCCGTGTTTCATATGTAGGCCTACGTGCCCAATACTTTGATTCAATAAGTGTCGTATGTAAACGAAACCACCAGGTTCAGGTTTAAAGAAGCTGCCAGCAAGATTGAGTGTGTGGTTTCATTCTCACTCCATATTCCTCTCCAACAGGAGAGTAAGGACCCAAAAAATACAGCCTTCCTCCAAATCTTTACACATGTCTCAGCGCTCAAGAGATTCAATGACAGGAGTGGTACAGTAGGAAGCAAGTTTGAGCACTTTATGTCACCAGGCCTACGCAGCAAGTAAGATCCGGCATGGACCTCCACTCACTGATGAGGAGAAGGGGAAGAGCAAGGGTAACACCTGAGTGGAAACACAAAAACACAACACAAACAAGCCCACAACACCAGGGCTATAACACACAGCCAGGACTAGATGAATCAGTTGTGTTCATTAGCTGGAATGGCAACAGTGAAAACAAACTCAGCAGCAAATCAGGACCAAGCACCCAACCAGAATCCAAAGTGGTCTACAGCTGCTGGGTCTTTATCAGTCTTCCTGCTTACAGATGACATGTTATGTAAAATGTGTCCAAGTGTTTTTTATTATCTGAAACATGGTGGCAAAAAAAAAAAAAAAACACAGCACAATGCATGCTGTGTGTGTACTGCTGTATTGACACAGATTCAACCTGTGACAGGTCATACACAAGATACACTCTCAGCTCAGACTCTGTGTCGCTCACAGAGAATATTGTCAGTACAAGCACAAAGGAGGGTTTTGCTCCTTCAGCTGAATGAAATCCCTCTGAAAACTCTGAACACAGCCTCCTCCTGACCAGGGGCCATATTCACAAACATTCAGAGAATCCTGTCAGAGAGCTCCTAACTCAGACTGAAACACGTAGCAAGGACTCCTGACTCAGGAGACATTTAGGAAACTAAGAGTGACGCTGAGCAGCCATTTATAAAGGGAAAGCTGTGACTGAGTGACCTGCCCATCTACTGCAGCTGGCTGTAAAGACAGTGAGAGTGAGGGGTTTCGTTGATGGCTTTAATCACATCCTTCATCCTCTTCTCAGCCAGACAAAATCTCACTTTCCTCGCCAGCTTGTTGAGTCTGCTGGCCTCCACAGCCCAGAGTCAAAAACAGTTCACTGGTTATCACAGGCTTAGTAGGGAAAATTGGACATGGATTCAGATTTTGTTTTTACAAAACAGATATTTTCTGTAGATCCTGTGCAGCAGTGTGCCACAGAGATATATGTACATTTGCAAACCTTAGCATGTGATTATTATTCAGCGTTATTTTAACAGATATCTTTGTTTCTTTACATTGTACAGATGCGATGATCAAACATCAGTAGAGAGAACTGGATGTAACCATCATTAACACAAATACAGGAACATCATTACAATCTCCTGCTGTGGACATTAATCAGGAGGGAAATTATAGAGATTAAAAGTGTATATTGTTTAACTGCAGTGAGATCATACAACTCTCCAGGTAGAATCCAATCTTCATCACTTCACTGTGGGGGGAACGTAGGACAGAGAGGAGAGCCAAAAAATATAGATGGTTCCTGCTCGACAGGACGGTAACAGCAAGAAACACAAACAGGAATCTTCCATAGAAAACAGCCATAAAATCAAAAACAATAAGAAGCCAAATGAGTAAAACAATAAAACCGTAGGTATAAATGAAGAAAACCAAAATGATGACAAAACTACGTGAACAAACAAAAACAGCTGGAGGCCAAATTCTATTAGATTAAAAATGAAAATTCCTTTCTAAAATGAGAACAGCTTTAGATTGTCCTGCATTTTATTTAAGGTTGCAGGGGAACAACCGGAAAAGTTTAGTAAAAACAACACAAATCTGCAACATATTAATTTGAGTGTGTTCACTAAGGGCGCACACAAGAAAGCTCAGAAACAGCTTTTGGGAGCCTTTTATTTGTGGCTGAATTAGACAGGACAGCTGAAGAGTGACAGGAGACTTGATGAGCGAGGGGAGCTGACTCTCAGCGAGGGGCCACAAGTTGGGTTTGACCATCAGGCTACTGCAGAAAAAGCGCAACTTGGACAGTGTGCAGGAGGTTTTTTCCTTATATTGTCAGCCCGTGGTCCTGGCAATCCTGAAGTGTACACAAGCTGCACTCTGTGGAAGATCTAACCAATACCTTGAAAAAATATTAATATTCAATACTATGTTTGATACCCCAAGGCAAATAGACATTACTTGGAGATCATAAGATTAGAAATAGATTCAAAGATAAGAGGCTTGTGTACTGTGCAGGAACATTAGCATAAATTATCTTACTTCTGAGTCAGATGAGTGACTCTGCTCTGTAGTCTGGTGGTGTGGCAGACTACAGAGCAGTGCCACTCATCCACCTGCAGGTGGATCACTGGCTGCCATCATTTTCCAGGATCTGAGGCGGACGCTGAACATCAGCTCTGTCATCAGCAACACCCAGCAGAGGATGGACTTCCTGTGGAAGATGAAAATTTCCAGCCTGCCAAACACGATGATGGTGCATTCCTACACTGCCTTCGAGTCCATCCTCACTTTCTTCCATCACCATCTGGTACGTTGCCGCCAATGCCAGGGACAAGGGCAGACTGCAACGTATCAGTTGCTCTGCTGAAAAGGTCATCGGCTGCAATCTGCCGACCTCTCCCATCCCGGACACAAACTTTCTGAGACTCTCCCCTCTGGCAGGAGGCTGCAATCCATCAGGACCAAAACCTCTCCCCAGAAGAACAGTTTCTTACCATCTGCAACTCGCCTCATCAACAAGGCCTGGGAGCCTGATTCTGATTGGCTACTTTGCTCAGGCTGTGAGACTCCTGAACTCGTCCTCAACACTTAGTCATTAGTTTAGTAGTTAGTAGTAGTAGTTTTTGGACATCGGTGTGGTATGATAACATCATTATTTTTAATCTGATGATCTTGAAGATGAATTAAAACTATGTATTGATGGTAGTTCATGAATTAATTTGTGTTTTTTTAAAGTTGTTCATAGTGAGCTATCACTCGCTAACCAGCTAAAGTGCAGGAGTTTGTTCTTCAGTTGTTTTTGGCTGTTACCAAACAGCTTCCAGTGCACAACCTGCTGGACTGAATTTGTTCTTACCTAGACATGCAGACGGGTGTCAGAAATCAACACTTGCCCTAAAAACTTTCAAGCATACTCACAACTCCTGACACCTCATTCATCTGCCCTTGAGACTTTGTTTAACAAATTCATTTGAGCAGGTACTTAGACTATCAATAGATTTCCTTGTCAATGTCAGGAAACTTCTCGAGAGTCTGCAGGAACAAAACCTGTCCCAGCATCTGTTTAAGCTCTTCCACATCTGATGCTGGAGAATGCAGGGGGACGTTCTCTGAAGTGTGCGTGAGCTGCTTCAGCTATTCATTCAAAGAGCTCAGGAATCCCCCCGCCTCTGTCATGGAGTAGCTCAGACAACAACAGTACAACAGATCTGGCTCACAGGCACGCATAATATTACAGATGATGTAACCTCGCCGGATCAGTGCACCAAGCATGAGAGATGTCATTGGCCTGCAGCATCAGCACACTGGTATGTGGTGTTATTGTTGGTGTGAACTGTGGTCCCCAGCTGGTCACACCCCATCCATTGTAACCCACATGGGGATCTGATATCAGCCCCGCAGCTCCTTTCTGATGGTGTTTTCTCAAATCCAGTAACAGCCCGAGGTCTCGCGTTGGCTGCGCTGCTGAGGAAACTGTGGACTGTGGAGTGGAGGTGGAAGGGTTCCTGAGGAGTCGACTGACATGACATGGATTTTTCAGGGCCAGGATCTGGCCTTGTTCCCTCAAATAGGGCACAGAAGCCTATTCTACAGCTCAATACACAAGAACAACAGTACTTGCGTTCATTCTTTATGAGCTAAGTAAGTTCAGCAGCTTTTAATACCGACATCAACAATATTTTTACTATATTATTTATCATAAGAGACATCTGACCAGTGTGGCATTTGGTAATCTGATATAACACTAATTGATGTCCCATCAGCAGTGGAGTCTGTCTGTCTCTTGGATCCAATCCATCTAGGGCTCAATCTTAAACTTGGCACACTGTCTCAGTCTCATTGCTAGTTTCTGACTGACACAGTTGTAAATGTACCCATGCCCATGTCTGTGCCCCTGGTACTGTTTGTATTAAACTAAGGCGTAGACTGATACATCTTGAGGCCAACAATGTGGACCATGGACCAACAATAAGATAAAGTCAAAGGCGAAGAGTCTAAATACAACCCCTTGGCTCTGTGCGCTTCAATTTGCAACTGTTGAACTTGTTTAACTATCATAATGGACTTGGATACACTCTATATGAACTTGCGCCATGAGCTTTAGACCGGTGGCCATATGTAGTTTAAATAGGGCCCATAGATCTGTGAAATGCAGGAGCTGCTGTTTCTTCCTCAAGAAAGAAGTCACATAAGATAATATATTCATGTTCTGTCAGTGTGAACTTGTACTAACAGCTGCTTAAAAGTAAGCCAACACTGCATCCTGTTAGAGCACACATAGTATCAGCCAGGACAGGCTCCTCTCATACTCACCACAGTATGCCGTTCTAGTTTTGCGAGCACAATGTATAAATGATGTATTTCAAAAAGAAACAAATTCATACGCTTCAGCATATTATTTCAAAGTGCACAGAATCCTGGAAAATGACTACATGCTTCAGGGTGGATAGATGATGTAGAGCTCTACAAAATAGTTTCCTTTGTCTTCCCTGGTGTACTTGCAAAAGGAAGAAAGCAAAAAAAAAGAAAGAAAAAGAAAGAAGAAGAAAAGGTGTGAGAAAAGCAGTTTTGACAACAGAGAATGTATTGAAGCCAAAAGTATGTAAAAAGCAGTGTGTACATATCCTTTCCCAGTACATTGTTTTTGTCCTGTATACTATCTATGTTACATGCTGACTGGGGTCTTTATATATAATATATGTGGTGAATCACCCACCTAGCTGCTCAGTTTTTCCTTCCTTGGAAAATAGGTGATGCCTTAAGAGAGAGAGAGAGAGAGAGAGAGAGAGAGAGAGAGAGAGAGAGAGAGAGAGAGAGAGAGAGAGAGAGAGAGAGCACCAACACCACTCTCTCGGGACATAGAGACGGTCTTTGGTCTTTGGTCTTGATGAATTTTGTCTGACTTGCCTGACCTGGCCTTGGAGCCCTCACCTCTGAAGACTTGAGATAAATGCTGAGAGAGTTCAGAGGCTTTGTGACTGTATATGTACTTACATTACCCAAGATATGATGGAAATCCTGGCAGCGCGGCACTGCAACAACAACGACTATGGAGACTGGTCCAAGCACAGAACCTTGTGGAAGTCCATGACTGACTGATTAGCATTCATGGAGGACTCACTGCTAACCTGTACAAACTGAGATTCATTTGATAAAAAAAAGGCTTATTGCAATTCCTTTAATGCCAATCAGATACTCCAGTACAGAGTACGGGGATAAATCTTTAGTCTGGTGGAATTAGAGGGCTATCACTAAATCAGTAAAATAACCAGGCTACTGAAAAGCTGTGAAATAAGAACAAGATCAACAGCCGTGGGAGTGTTCAGAAGTCCACATGTCCGACTGAGGACAAAGAGGAAAGCCTCAGCTGAGGAGGATGCAGCGTCACAAGATATGCATAGCTAAGCAGCACTCTGGGCTGGAGGAGGAAGTCTGTTATCTCAAACTCGTCCAGGTCTTGTGGGACTAATTAATTAGAGTTGTGCATGTTCTGATACTGACAGAGACAAAGATGTAGGGGAAGACAAGGAGAGAAAAACAGAGGCAAGGCAGAGCGGAATCGAAGGCCGTCTCACGAGAATCCAGGCCGCATAATTACAAGCATTCCTCTTTCTGTTGCTCGCCAGCAACCCCCAGTTGTTTTCCTCAAAGGTGTATGGCACAAGGCAAAGGGAATTATTGATAAAGAGTGGGCCTGTATTGAGTTGTTGTGTTGCCAGAACATGAGCATAGCTCATACCCAGACCGCCCGCTGCCTTCCACACTACCACCATGGGCAGAGTCATTAGCACGACGCCGTTACAAATGAGTGGGCAACAGAATCACAGTCAGGAAGGGATTTCTGGAAACATTACTTATCCAGGGATCAATTTTGTGTGTGATTAAACACAGTTAACTAATTATGGTGACAGCATGAGTTATGATTATGGGGAAATGATATGAATTACAACACGGCAGTGTAAAAACCCCGCCTTTGATTTATCAGGAGCGAGATCATTTGGGGGCCAGATGAGGAAAAATGGCATTAGCAGACGCAAAGCATATTAATGCATGGCTGATGAACATTCTGTTGAAAAGCATCAGTCATCATCAAGTTAATGTTGCATGACAGTCAGTGTATAAGAGAAACACTGGAGAGGAAGAATGGAAATCACAACCACTACTGGTCACGTCTTAGATAAAACTGAAGCTGTTCATTTGATTTGACGGTCGTCGTCGTCGTTTGTCTCACAAACTTTGCCTTTGAGTTAATAATAATCCGCCGTATACACAATTCACATTCACATTAAAGCACTGGTCCATAAAGAAAACCCCGGGGATAACACAACTTCTCATGAATGTACAAATCTGCTTTTACACAGATATACTGAAGTCACCAAATATTAGTACAGTACAATATTAACACAGTTTTACAGTTTTTCTAAACCAGTTTTAAAACCATAAACAATACACTATTTACATTAGCACATTTGTTAATTTACATTACCAAAATGTCATCATCACAGCAAATTTACAGCTTTAATATTACATGACCTGAATGAGCAGCAAGAAACATTCAGATAACCGAACCAACTGAACACCATTCATTTAGCTGATTTAACTGTTAAACTTAACCTTGTCTAAACAACTACAGTAGATGTAAAGCAGCCTCACTGACAAATGACAACAAACTCAAAATAAAGGCCACTATCTTGTTACACTAGCAAAAAGCCATTGCAACAGGCAGAAAACTGAACTAATTTATCAACTAACCTGACTGAACCGACTACTTAATGCATCAAACCTCCTCAGAACATCACAAGGAAGGCTCTTGGTTTTCTTGTGGTCAGATAACACACATAACTTACCTTTTTTGCAAAGGAAAAGCAGAGACAGGATATGTTAGTTGTGTTGGTTCAGCAGCCCTGCTACAACTAGCGCTCTCTGGGGAAGATGTGTTATTTTTGTCTGCATGGGATTAATGACAAATATCATTGTGATAATACCAGGATTGCATCATTGACACAAGGACCACAGCTGAACACAGCATATTCTTTTACACCTCATTGTGTGTTGACAACACTTATCAAAGTCTCCACTTTATTTGTAGAGGATGAAAAGGTGGTGTGAACTTGAGTTGAACCAGAAGATTAATCCTTTGCGGCTTGTGGAGAAATAGGCTGCAATGACTCAACAGCAACACCATACTGGAGATGAAGGTTGCAGCCTTCTGGTTATCCAGCAAATGATGCTTTCTACATCATTTTGCAAACGTCTTCTGACATGTACTGTTGAGTGTTTTTTCCAGTTAACCAGCAGTTGCTTTGGATTTTAATTCACATTAAAAGTGATCATAACCACCCCAAGATCATTTACGTTTTCTATCACTTTAAGATTCCCCTTTAGGACTGCTTGTCGTTCACCAAGCCAGACATAATAAGAGATTTATAACAAATTGAATATAGGAGAAACAGCCACAATCTCCTCAGCTTGTCAGTTTGTTAGGTTTAGAGTTAGGGTTGGGGTTAGTATTATGACAGTGTTGTAATGCTGTTGTCCATGCAATGTTCTTGCTCCGCTGGCAGGTGTACGGTCTGTTATCCTTTCAATGAGAGATGGGAGGCAAAGCCCCGATGGTTGGACGAGTCCCATCAGCTCAGTTACTCAGAGTTTAAGCTTTGTGCAAATGTAGAAGCTCAGTGCTCTCACATGGAGCAGAGGATGAGAGACTGTGTGGCCTGCCTTTGTCTTTGTAAACCTTTGAGTATCACTGTTCTCCTTTGCAAATGATATTTAATGAATGCACTGTCACTTTTTACTGTGATGAATAATTCAGTTTTGTGTTGCTGTAGTTCTCTGAGGCTGAGTGGCAGAACAGTTGCTGGCTGTGGAAGTAAACAACTTGAAACCGAGGCCATAAAAGCCTGTCCCACGAGACACGAGGGTGTTCGGCTGGATGGTGGCCGACTGTTGCCACGATGCGTCGCCTCATAACTCTAACTCCTCATAACATAAGTGTTTACATTGTTGTGAGCTGGAGTCGGAGATGTGAAAGCTGTGAGGCGTTTCAAAGACACATCCAAAGTATGTGTCTCTCTGAAGGCTCTGCTTGTGAGACAAGCTGGAATCTAATAAATACATTATTTGCTGTGAGAGGCAGCACACAGACGCAAAACTGCACAAACCTCCAGAGCCATTAAGCTCCACCTCTCTGGAATTAAACTGGATAACATTATGACAATATTTCTTCCATAGTGTTTGTGTTTGTCTGTGCAGAATGTGTCAAACTAAACACAAAGAAAGTCATTTACTTAAGTCTGTCTTTCTTTATAGACACAAACTGAACACAGTAACACACAGAGGTCATGCTGGTTAATCAGTCTTGGAGGCAGCTGTCAGACTTCAAAGAAAGATACAGTTTGCTGAAACCGGGATTTTATTTTAGAAGCTCCAGCCATTTCTCTGTTAACTATGGTTACATTGTGTTCAGTAAAGTAATTGTTCTGGTGTTGGGACATGGCCGGTGCATCACTTCATCACTACAAGTAGGTCAAACAATGCAATAAGTCACTTTTAAAAATGATTGTGTGAACAGAGTCTGTCTGTGCAGACCTTTTTTTTTTAAATTGTGGCCCATATCGCTCTTTTGCTCAGCAATTTAAAATAGGTCTGATGTTTAAACTGGAACGACAATCAACCAAACGAGACTCTGGCACCACAACACTGGCACTGAGCAACACTGAGCATATCAGTTAAATATTTGTGTTTTGCAACAGCTTCAAAAATCATTGTGATAGTTCTGTCTCTTGTCATAGGGTGAATCACTATCACTTGTTCCTGCACTGGTTCTGCATGTAACGTCAGTGAAGGTAGGATCACAGTGTGTAACTATGACTGTGCTTTTGGTGAAACTGGATCATATTTCACAAAGAAAATGTCTCCTGGTGTTCCCTCTGACGTCCTCTGCTGCCCTGCCTCAACTCTCTGTGATCTACAGAGTTTCCTGAAAGCAACCTGTAACTGCTGATGTTCAAAGAGGATGGTGACACGTTGACAGAGGAAGCTAAAGAAAAACAGACAGTAGTGAGAATGTAATATTAGCTGGTTTGCTAAGTTACAGGTCTTCTGCAGTTGCACTTATTATATGTTGTGGCTGTGTTAGCAAACTCGTTGTTGCGGTTTAGCTGTTAGAATGTTACAGCCGGGTGTTATTGTCTCAGTTCCTGTCAGGTTAGCTCAGTGTGCTGTTAGTGTTCTGTGTGCATTGTGTGCAATACTTGTTAGCATGCATGTTTACTTTAATACATAACACTGTTATGACATGCCGATTCTTGTTTGTAGTTAAATCTGACAAATTGTTAAAGAAACCTGGGACTTCTTGACACTTGTGTAGCATTATCTCACAAAACACAACTACATAATGTTGCTTTAAAGCACATTCTTTGATCCTGAACTTTTGAATGTTGCACTACTACACTGAGGGGGTTTAACTTCAAACCCCAGATTTCTGCTCTCGATGGGCTTTATTAAGAGGTGCATGGTATGAGGACCATGATGCAGGTGCATGTATGGCATGTCCCTTATACCAGTTAAACAGTGAAGTAACTGAATGCATAGTAAAGTGTAAACGGGTGGAACCAATTTAATAATAGTTTTCTTTTTTGTTTTGTTTGTTCGCTTTTTGGCACAACGTGAACTACAAATCAAACAAAACAAATCAGTTTGAAGCTCGATCCCCTTTAAAAGTCAGGGGAGCCTCAACCTGCCCCATTGCAATTGAAACAGCATCTGAGGGACAGGAGTCGTTGGCTGGCAGACCGGCTGTCACCGCCCTCTCCCAATCCCCTGTCCTATCGTCATCTCCATTTGATTCCATATGAGCAAATGTATTTGATATTCATCTGGGGAGGAGGATCGCTGCTATGCGTCCCCATGTGTGTAAAATTGTTGCGCAGATTACCGTCCATGCATGAGGTAAGTATCAATTACCTTACCCTCAGCATGCCCTCAGCAGCAGAAACAATAAGTCTGTTTCTCCATTAGAGCAAAATGATGTAGCTATTTTAAAATAACAGCTTCAGTATCATTTTGGTGGCACACTGACTTGTTATCGGGTACATTGTGTCTTAGCTACTCTGACGCTTACGGTTTAATCCTGGACCTGAAAGACAGAGATGAGGCAGGGCAGTCAGACACATTGTTTTTATTAAAACATGTTATGCGTGTGTTTATTATACAGAGAGAACAGTGATGTTACCGGAGTCAGATATACACAGAGTGGACAGAGTTAGTGTTGGGGATGTTTTTTGTACATGAATACTACACAAAACTGGACTAAACTGCTGAGCCTTTTGACAGCAGGTCAAAGTGAGACATCCATGAACTTTACATGGTCAGTGGTCGTGTATGCATTAACATCAGCTTACACCGCACTAACAGGAAAAACATTTCCATCACACTAACTCTAACAGTTGTGACATGGTTTTATAAGAGGCGAAGGCCCATTCTGGCTGCTACGCGGTGGATATTTCTGCAACACAATATATCTTTGACATCACACCAGAAGTGATGCTTCTTCACACTCTGTTGATAGATTAATTCAACATTTAATCTCAGGATTCACATTAAATCAGTGCACTGATATGCCCCTGAAACAGAAAAATTAGACTTTCTTTGCTTTTGCCAATTCCGTTTAAATGCTGCCAATAAACACAAACATAAGGGCCGTGCTGACTAAGGGGAGAGAGGGAAATGTTCTGTCTGCTCTCAGCATGATCAATTTAGAGGAAGACAAATTTGAGTCATGTTCCCTGTCTCTGATGCAGTGTTAAAACTAAGTGGTAAGAAAAGACTTTTCTCCCCCATTGAGAAATCAGTTTTGTTGTTTTTAACAATAAAGAGAGCAACTGCCAGGATTATGAGTACAGGATATGATAGTCTGCAACTATATTACACGTTGTTGTCTGTAAGTATGTTATGTTATGTGTGAAAAGTGCTTTTGTCAAGACCAAGTAGCTGACCAAGACCAACCGACAGGTGTTGACAAAATGTGAACTCAACTAATCGACTTCGAATATCAATTTCTGGAGCCATGCAATGCATTCTGGTAGGAAGGAGACTAATCTGTAGACACTTACTGTACATAATCAAATCAAATCAAATCAATGTTATTTATATTGCCCAAAATCACAATCACTTTGCCACAATGGGCTTTACAATCTGCACAGTGAACCACATCCTCTGTCCTTCGACCCTCAATTCAAGTGATGGAAAACTTATCATCTTGATGAAAAAAAAAAAAAAAAAAAAAGAGCCACACAACATCCAGTCCACACTGGTGACCTGGAGGAAGACGCACAAGATAATTAGTAACAGACAGAGAGATCATAGTGAAGAGGCTTATGAGGAGAAAACGGAGGAGAACAGGGAACCAGCAGAGCACAAGGTATGACGATCCAGATCCATCAATATGTGAGGCAGCAGGGTCATGAAACTGATCACTCTGATTAATAATGAATTGATAATTGCAAGGGATTTAATGATGATTAATGTTCACTGTTCCTCTACACATCAACAGGTCCCACACACAGTTCACATTCATACAGTAAACTTGCTTTGAATTTTGACCTACTGCACACAATGAAACATTTAAAATGAAGCAAATCATTTCTCAAATCATTACCACAAAATGTACGTGTGTTGTAAACCAGTCTGTATGCAAATCTCACTATCTTAATAATGTGCCTGTTAGATGCAATAAAGTAGACTGCACCTGTGACTATAGACCAGGCTTGTGTTGGTCTATGGTGCAGCAAAACAATGTTCCAGCAATGCAAAGTTCATGGTGTGAAAATGACAAATGCATTAGATGGAAACCAGCAGTGACATGCTTTACATGTGTGGCATATGTGACGGCCCTATATCTCTCACACTACTTGCTCAGGAACAAAGGCAATCACATCAGTATAAGACGTTACAGAGTGTTCTTTTATTTTTCAACACTTTCTGATCCCAAAACCAATGACAAATGACCCATGTCATTTAGTTTGGACAAAATATGTGTCAGCTGTGCCTGAGGAGCACACACATAACAGAAACCAGAGCAGTGCATGAGGTCTGCAGTATATGCAGCACCGGAACAATGTGGGCCTGCTTGACTGCCACCACTGAAGGACCTGTCATCTTAAATGCTCTGCCGTGAGCGCTTCCTGTCAGACTTCCTCCTGACAGTGTCAATGCCAATGTCAAACTCATTAAGCAGACATGTTGATGGCCACCTCTGACAGAAACTGATACCTTTGTTGTGCAGACAGCCTCACATTCAGTCCGCCAGACAGACTGACTTCATCCCAAGGGCAGCCAGTAAGTGGAGAGGGACAGCAGAGGCCTCGCATTGTTCAGGCTTTCGCTCCTCTTTCACACCAAACTGTAATCTCATCTCAGCGGATAATAACACACACACACACACACACACACACACACACACACACACACACACACACACACACACACACACATACACACAGTAAACCTCCACCCACTGAAAAAGGAAATGACCTGGTGACCTGATGAGATTGTGATGACCTTGAATTATTAAGTTTTGTCCTTTCAGAGGCCGGACACACGAGGACGACGACAGCATGCTGACTGACACTGCAGGGTTCTCTGATTGGCTGGAACTCCCTTTCACAAGAGCAATGAGGGCATCTCATTAGATCGCTTCGCTTTTCTGTATTTCAGGGAAGTGTTCACAAATAAGATTCACTTCGACGCTGGCTTTGGGGTTTTCATGTGAGATTGAAACTTAAATCCTCACAGTGGTGAGAGCCGATTTAGTGTTTGGTATTTGAATGGTCTTAAGATGGCTTAGGTCTTCAGCCTGTGCACGCTCAGGGCATCCTGGCATGACAGCAGGAAGATAGCATTTTCTGTAGTCCTGGCTGTGTTCTGGGAGCAAAGGAAACACGGGATGTGTTTAAAAAATCGACTCACGTAAGAATTGCGATTCTTATCTTCCACGATTCAGTATCTATTCACAAATGTCAAAAAAATCCATTTGCTGAATCTTAATTAGTAGCATGTTGTTGACAGAACGAACAGAATAGAACAGAATAGAAAAAACTGCAAGGGAAGTTCAGCTTCACAGAAGGCAGTGTTTTTTTTAATGTAATGACTGGATAATCACTGTTGCAAGACAAACATTAAGCAGTGTGAACTCTTTTGATGCTGTCACAAGACAAACTAGAGCAGCAGACAACTGCAAACAAGCTAACATACACCTCAGCACTCAACACGCTAAACAAACTCTGTGGTGAAGAAGATAATTCTGCCCAGTCTTGTTCTGCTCAGCATCTTGTACAAAGACGGAGCCCCTGGAGCTAACAGTGCAGCAGAGAGGTGATGTTGTTCGCTTACATGCTGCTGTGGTCTTTCCTCTTCAGCACCAGAAGCATCACACTGTCCGTCATGTCATGGTTATACAAGTGTGTTTACTCTGTCTCTTCTTGTCTACCGTGTCACACTGGCACAATAATGTTTCCTTTCCTGTGGAACAGTGAACCTCCCCATGTTCTTATTTCACTTTGGCTCTGAAAAGGCTAATGACTTTGGTATATGCCTCAGCTGTACTTGGTGTTCTTGGTGTTCAGTGCTAAATTGCACGTCAGCTGGTGTCATGCACAAAACAACTACTTTTTTTCATGTCTACTGCTCTGTTAATGGCATGTTGACGAAGGTGGCGTTCAAGCCATGTTTTCCAGGCAGCCATCTCATGTGTGTCAGCAGAACAAATACACTCTTGTAAATGTGATCCAACATGCATTTTTATCCTTCAAGTCCATTTTCTTGTTTTTAACAAGAGTAAGTGACTCTGGGTGCTGCCACAGCAGAGTGATACAGTGATACAGTGTGCCGTAACACCTCCTGTGTGGACACAGATGGTGCACTGAAGCTATTCCGCTTACACTAATACCACTATCACTGCACAGGCTCTGTGGACACTTTCAAAGAATTTTCAAAGAAAATGGAGAGTTGTTGATGAGCTGAGGAGTCTCACAGTCTGAGGTGTGAAGCTGCTGTGCAGTCTGCTGGTACGGCAGCAGATACTTCTGTATCTGTTGTCAGATGGCAGCAGGGTGGATGTCGTCTTTTAGTATCTCTGGACTCTGTGCAGACATCTCACCTTACTGATGTCACTGATGCTCTGTAGATGTTCTGGTGGTTTGGATCAGCCACTGCTGTCCTGGGCCGTGATGCACCAGACAGTTTGAGATGTTTCCAGGCGACGCACTAAAAAAAATGACTTCCTTTTTAACATGCTGCATTACACAAACATGCAAAACATTTTTCTACACAGAGGTTAAAAATGGAACATCAAACAACATGTGCATAAACCGTTCTGATGTATCCAGTACTGTAAAACTAGCACAAACAAATGGGGAACACAATTAAGGTACCCATGTTGAGGCAGTGACATTCTGTCAGGAGCAATAATACTCCACTGGCAGTAAAGGTGACAGGAGCAGCAGAGAGCAGGGAGGGCACGAGCTAACCTGCTAATCCTGTCTGCCCTCTACCTCCCGACATCTGCCTCCACCTCCGTCCAGGAGGCCGCCGCTTCATTTCTCTAATGTGAGCATCACACACTTTGCCAACAACAGTTGGCTGTGCCACGGCCATACAGGGCTGTGACCCACAGCCTACACACACACACACACACACACACTGGCTGAAGGGAACGGAGTGGAAGATATTACAATAGCACTATCCTGGGGTTAAGTAAGGAAACCATGAAGACGTTTCATGTTTCATAACATTTTGCTGACAAAAACATAAACAAGCACACACACACACACACAATGACAGAGATGAGATTCTCAGCAGCAAAATATGCTGTTTGTTTTATGCATTCCCATTTTTGCAACTCTTTCTTCCTGCTGCCGTCTAGAATATACATGCACCCACTTTCTACAAAAAAGGGAACGAAGATGAAAGAGCTCCTAGCAAAAGCCTAAAACTGCAGCAGGCCAATTTGTTTCTCACCGACTGAAGTATGGATTCAGTGTGATGGAGGAAAAAATCCTATTTTTCAGAAAAGAGAAGAAGACAGTCGTCTTTGAGGGGCACAGCACCAACTTTGAACTTTCAACTTTAATCAGTTTCATTTGGAGGAGAACTAAACGATAACTGCACTCGGGCTCTTTTTTTTCTTCTTCTTTTTTTTTTTTTTTCTTTTAGCAAGAAAAACTGATTTCAAATATACTTTGGCTGGTCCTTTCCCCCACCGTAAATCTACCCCATTCATTCATATGTTTATTTGTGCCTCCATCCATGATGTGAAATCTCCCTCAACTAATTAGACTATTCATCTAGATTGTTTGGTGTGAGTGGAACGACTGTGCTTTTTAAAATAAAGCTGACTGTCCACTCCCTCGGAAATTATAATGTGGAACTGCCAGAATTTGTCTTTATTTTTTCCAATTAAGACTTTTCATATTCATAACCCTGGGGCATGAGGATGAAAAAGCGAGGAAATAAAAAGAAAGAAAGAAAGAAAGAAAGAAAGAAAGAAAGAAAGAAAGAAAGAAAGAAAGAAAGAAAGAAAGAAAGAAGAGTTCACAACAGAGCTACACAAGAGGATTTTTAGACTTGCAGCTTTGTGTGCCTGCAGCTCAGAGGAACAGAGAGGCACCAGGGGGAGATGTGCTGGAGCTCAGTCAAAGGCAGATGAGGGCTGCAGGGAGAGCGGAGTCACAGGTGTCCTGGAGGAGGACGCTGTCTCTTTGTCGCAGGGCAGCGGCCTTGAGCACAGTTTACATTTCAGAGTTGAACCCTGAACATCTCCCCTGCTGACATCTCCCTCTATCCACTGCTGGAACTGCAAACCATTATAAAGTTAAGGTTTTTATTCTGTCAGTTCCTGCTCCATCTGGTTTTTGTTCCAAAATGCAGCGATGTATGACTCTACTGGATCAGAAGTGGCTGGCGATCTTGCCCCAAAAAAATCCAGTACCTAATGATTTTAAAGACAATCCCTGATCTGGATTACAGTCATTTTGCTGAGTTTACCATGAATTTCACATTATATGCTGTTAAAACACAAAATTCCATCAAAGATACTACACAGTCACCGAAGGAAGAGCCATGTGAAGTAATTCATCCAATCAGTAGAGCCGTTGGTGACATCACTCTACTGGTTTGTTAACACAGACATGCTTGTCAAAAAGGTTATGTGGAGTTTGGAGAAATAAGTAAAAGTACATTGACTACAGTGCATTGGCTCCCTACTGACCCCCTACTTGTCAGCGTTTTGTAACAGGGGACATTTCCATGCTCGATATTGTTTTGTGCTTCAGACAGAGACACTGTAGCATTACAAGGAATGCAAAGCTGTTGTTTTTTAGGTAACAGGTGGTTATAATAATAATAATGTTGTTTTAATTACGTTTGAAAGAAAACTTTTTTTTTTTAAGTTATGACATGACTACAAAACGATCGTTGAGGTGCCATGATGGTCCTATGGCAACATTAAATGATGTTCAAGGAACATCACTAACAGTATGAGATTGTGCTCTCCGCTAATCCTCTGCTGTAAGGGTTTGGCTTCCACAGCTACTGACTACTGGCAGACTCACCACAGTAGCTACTAAACACAAAAACACATGCTCCATTATTGTGGTTGCAACAAGACATTGCATTGCCTTATCGTGGCTACGCAAAACTTACTCTTGAGCATCAGACATGTTAGGTTCCATCATATCGCCCAGATGCTATGGTGATTGTCCTTGGAAGTGGACGTTCATGAATTTAGGGGACAGAGTTTTCTCACGGAGCACTGCAGGGAGAGCCGTATTTATTTGGTTGGTCATTCTCCAGAATGACTCAGCCCACCTTTAAATGAGGTAATATGAGCTTGTTTGAACTTTAAGCCTGCTTCTCCCTGCAGAGGATGTAAATGCAGCCTCCCTCCATGATTAGAGAATTTACGGTATCAACACTAGCCACCTTTTTCCCTACAGTCTCATTTAGCCCATTAAACAGAACGCGATGAGGTGTAATTCAGCCAGAAATTAGGAATCTTATTTCTAATGACATTGAATTGTTCTGGCCTTAGCTAAACGCCTCGCCCTCAGCACTATCTGCAAGTCTAAGCCCCATTCAAATGATGCCCACATACATTAAGAGGCTTTTAACTGCCCTGCCATCCATGTGGAAGGCCCCGAGCTCCAGGTGAGATTAGATGTGACTGCATGATAATGGAAGCGCTAATGCAATGACAGCCAGATTCACGCCACGCAAAGGTTACAGCCCAGGCAAATTCTTAATCAGCTCAAAATGTCAGAGAGCTAACCTTGGGTCCAAATCAGGGCGTATCCAGGCATTAGGAGGCAGACCACGGCTGCATGCCGATGAGCCAGGAGGCAGGTTGGGGGGGTCAGAGAATCCACCGGCCAAACTTCCCTTTGAAACAGGAGATGTGTGTTAGACAGCATCATCCATGACAAGCATGGCAAAGGCATTTCAGTTTCTATAAAAATTCATGAATCTCACTCAATTTGGCTGATTTAAAAAGACTCTGTATTAAATCTGAATGAATCATTTTCAATTTATCAAACGTGTGAATAACTTATGGAAACTGCTTATGGTGTAATAACTATGTTCTGTCGAATACACATGAATGTTTTTGTCTCAAACACTAGTAGTTGCTAGTAGTTGTTATATAGTAACCCACCTGTCATTGAGACTGTCCGGCACATTTTGGTTATTCACCAGACAGCTCAGCTACTTTCAACTTTATAGCTGAAACACATACTGCCTGTGGCAGAAATACTGGCATCATCACTGGAGAAGGCAGCAGTTGTCTTGGAATACAAGCATCACGGCTGACTGCATCTTTTGACCATCCAAACTGACCCGCTGGACCGGACCAGGGAGAGTCAGAATGAGAGCCATGCTAATCCAACTTAGTCGAAGGCTGCTCCTTGTTGATGTCTGGTCACATGATAGGCACATGGATAAAATGGGACTCAGGTTGCTAAACAACATGACATAACAGAATGTTGTGCTCACTGAGAACTGTCTCCACCACAAGGTTTAATATCGATAGGCGGACCGTGTCCTGAACCAACAGACTGCAGGACTACAGCTGGACTAGAAGAGGTGGATGCTTGGTGCTTACACAAAGTCAGCATTGATGGGCAGTGTTTCCCAGATGCAGAACTTTTGATATGATGAAGCCAACATTATCATCACCATCTCGCTTGTAACGTTCACCATGACGATTCAAAAAGGGGGGAAGACAGCTAATAATTTGAAAAAAAATGTGGGGCCCCACATATAAATAGGACCTTTCAGCTGGGTTTACACTTCAATATGTGAGCCAGTTTCCTAGAGTCCAAGGACATAGCCTGTCATTCACTTTAGTGATTGGAAAGGTGTCTGGGACACTGTGATTTGTGATTTTGGGCTATATAAATATAAATATAACTGACTTGACTTGGATTGACTTGTGTCTGACCTGATTACTGAGTGGACCAAAATTCAGCTTTGGTGGTTGTTGTTTCCTGGCTTCGGATGACATTCTAACCTATGGCTTTGCACATTGATGCAAAAAAAATGAGTCAGTACCTCTTTTTTTGTTTGTTTGTTTTCACTTTACCCGTCTGAAGTTGCAGAAGAGCGTCTTCATGTGTCCTATATGGAGCAGAATATAGAAGCCAGGTTGGTCGAGCTGTAGCAACAGCATAGAGCTTTAATGTTTCCTCCTCCACTTTGTTGATGCTGCTAATCACAAAAGAGATACAATGCACAGTGTTGCCAACTGTCCTCCAATGTAAGTAGCTATAGCAGTAGCTCCAAAAGTCACTCAATGACACCACGCCACGCCATTCATTCATTTACATATTGATGCCATCATCACGCATGCATTTGAATACATTGCAGTGAGGCGAGGTCAGGTGTTACACTTAAACCAACGCTGTAATACTGTCAGTCCCACCATACTAAGTGACACTTGAGGTGCTTTCATCAATCATACTTACACTGACTTGCGCAACTCAACTATTTCATTTATACTGTCTATACTGTAATCATGTGTAACATGTATAAGATATAGTGTGACTTTACAGCTAGAGCAAAGGTACATTTGTTTCAGTCGATGCAGTTCTATCATATCTATGATTTTTTTGGTTCATTTGCAGCTGCACAGAACTTGTTATCTGCTCATTTGTTTCTGAGCAGACAGTATACATTATTATTAGGTTCATGGGGAAAAAAGCTATAGCAAAAATAAAGAAAATCTAAATACTGATGTTGTGAGGATTTACCATCTGCTTTGAGCTGGAGTGGTCGTGTCATTTTGCAGATTTCTTGATGCTACATACAGAAAGGTCAGAGGATCACAAAAGTCAGAAGAACTCATCTTCCGTGGAACACAAATGTCTGTAAGAAATGTCACTCCCTCCAATCGGTGCAGAGATATAGCACCAGGGGCTGTCGAATGTGTGTTGTCCTCACAGAGTGTTGGCAGATGTGAAGGCGTTCTCTCCTGTGGATTGTGGTTTCACCCTGTGGTGATGTTGTCTGACTGCTGCTCTGTTCACCACGCAAGCCTCAGCCTGTCAAACACAACTAGTGGACAGGGTGAGCAGTTTATGAACTCTGAGTGCACCTGAAGACCTTTTGTTTCGTATCACCTCAGTTTTGGCCCTAGGGACCTCTGTCTGCCAATCATCAACTAAAAGGTGAAATTAGGTCATGAAGTGACATAAAAAGATTTGGAGAGATATATTTATAGACAGATAAATTAGTTTACATACATTTTTTTATGTGTTCCAAAATCAAAGATCAAATATAAGATGCCAGCAGCATGTTTCAGACAGGTTGTAAAGTTGTGGACTGCTCTAAAAACACCTGCACTGTGAAAACACCTCTATCCAAACAAAGAGGGGTCAGAATGACCCCGGCTCTTGGGAAGCAACACATGAGTCAAACAACAATAAATGCAGCTAAAGTAAGCTAAAGTAACATTTATTGCACAAAAAAAGACAAACAATGGATGACAAAGAAAACCAAAGGTGGGGGTTGGTGGCCCAAGCTGCAGTGTAAGAGAGAGTGGGTGGAGCTACCCAGAGCTCTTAAAGGCCACCCAGCAGGTGCCAGAGATCACATGAAAAATTGAGAGATTAGCCTTGGACGTAACAGTATCACCAGAGTAACTACGGCTAACTGTATTTCTCTTTAATCACCCATGACTGCTGCTACTGTTAGAAGCCAATCAGTCTGATTTACTGGATGTAGACTGTCGGCATGAGCACCGAGTTCCCTTAACACTATTTTGCATCCTGGGTCGAACACTGCCAAGACAATTGTGAGAAGTTTAAAGACAGTTCTGCTTTTTTCTTGCCCTATACCAGGATGCGAACTGGTGAGAAAGAGGTTTTCAGGCCTGGGGCTAGTTAGCATGCCAACTGCCACAGATGTACCTCTGCAAAACAATACATGCTGGTTGGACAAAGGCCAATCTTTTACTAATCTATGGACTAATCAGTTGTAAAAATAATCATTAATTGAAGCCCTGCATAAGTACCAACAATAGAGTGTTGCGGTGGAGTGTCCATCAACCTATTAGGACTGTAATGGAGCGCAATACACGCAACAAGGTAACATACGACTAGCTTTAGTGAAATTAAGACCTGAAAAGATCAAATCAAGTTGCTTCTCTTCAGGAAGATACCTGAGTGAGTCTTGTTAGTATGGGCTACACTTCAGAGTTTTACTGTCCCGAGCTGCACTAAATGTTTCAGAGGATTTTCCACTCTGACAACAACAATATTCCAAAGAGTCAATCAGAAACTGGTCTTCCCACCAGCTCACACTGTATCTAACCCTAAAATAATGCCGCCTGTCTGCCTGAATGTCTTTATTGTGTGAGGACTGGGTAGGAGGGCTTGACAAGGTTGAAGAGAATCCTCTCTTTATATATCCACCTGAGCTCTGTCAAGGCCCCCCTCCCAGGCTCCTTTGCACCTCCCAGAATAGACCAAGCTGGCAGGCCTGATTACACTCTGCACATTTATCAGTTTCCAAGGCTATCATTATCCCCCCGGGGAAAGTTGTGAATCCGCTGCTGTGGTTGACAGGTGCGGGACAATTCTGAGATTATTTATAATGACAGCTCCACCTCAGAATCCACCATCACTGGCAGCTGTCCTCAGGAATGTTACAGTAACACACAGACAGGCGTAGACTTATAATAGCAGAGCACTTGAAGAAGCAAAAGAGGAGAGCACAAGGCAAAAGCTCTTAAAAGATACATGAGTGGAATAAATAATGTTAATAATCTGGGCCATTTATTTTTCATCCTGCGATGTGCCTGATCCTTAAAAAGAGATGCATCACAGCAAGTTCATCATCAATCGAAGCTTTAAAACGAACTAGTAGAGCAGGACTGTACGGTATAACCACAGCTGTGAACTCAAGTCACGTGACAGGCTACGGCTAGAAAAATGAAAAGTAACAAACATTCTTTGACTTCATGACTTCGACTTGAGCACAGCAGGTCGTATTGCAAGCATATGTGATCTTTTTTCAATTCAGAATGCTTCAAACATTAAGAGCTCTGAGGTATAACAGTCACACATCTTTGAACCTGTGTAAGAGTATAGGCTTCGCTTCAAAGGGATTTTGAAAATTCAAAACAGTAACAGCAGGAGCCAAAAGCAGTGAGATCTGGGTGTATGTGCTGTATGTAACACTGCAAGCTACAAAGATGCATCTGCAAGACACAGAGGATAACACATGTGAATTAAGACAGGAGAGGTGGGTGGCTTCTCCCCGCAACTCTCATCCATACAACTCTTCCATTCCCTTTGAACTACAGCGGCGACACCCGAGGAGGTAGCGGCAGGAATTCCTTTTAAAATTTTCAGAATCAGTATTAGAAAATTTGTAGCATAATACTCCACAATACCAGTTTTGGACATAATCAATTAATCAATCATAATCAATCATGCTGCGCTCAAGACAATGAAGACTTTACCTTGTGTGGTCTGTTACCTTTTCCTCTATAGCACCATCATGAGGATATTGAGGATGAGGAGGAAGTTATTGCTATTAAATACTCAGTGTATACACAATTGTACATATGTAAAGTTGGCTTTACCAACTTGAACTTGCAAGCGGGACTACAGCCATGAAGTATTTATATACGTAGATCGTAACAGCTGATATTGTGAAATGTACCTTAAAGACATGGGTTGTGTACAATGACTGTCTGGTGTGAGTACAACCTTAATGTAAGATGAATGTCAGTATCGATACAAATTTGGTTTATATTGTTCAATAAAGCAGGAGAGGAGGTCTGAACATTTCAACAAGTTTAAACTTTGAACACAGACTCTGCATTTTTTTTCCCCTCTGTCACACAGGAGAGCCTCGTGACAGTGAACTGTTGAGCAATATAGTTGTCCTTGTGTTGGACTACTCAGGGTTTAACTTGTTTCAAAGTGCTTCCGGTACAGGACCAGCAGACCTGAAGCTGGAAAGCACAGCAGCGCTCAGGCCAGCATGGAGAGGAGAGAGGGTGTGTGCAATGGTGATCCCTCCAAAAGGCGAGGATGTCCTCCTGGCATTCGTCCACAGTGAATAAAAGTATGAATACAACTTTCTCACTGTGAGTCTTGTGACAATGAGTCTGCTTGTGTACGCATGGTGTGAGTGTGTGTGTCTGTGTATGATCCAGGCCAACTGTGAACACTTGCTTTGTCAGTCATTGACCCAAAGCTGACCCAAACTCATCTGACCCAAAGGTGTATATTCCAGGTCGATGTGTTAGTAATAAAGGATGCACATTGTGAATGGACTGAAACTGTCACATGAAACAAAGTCAACTCAGGCAAAATTAAAACTGAATCTAAGTAATTGTCTATCAGCGTTTTTCAGGCCAAGGACCACTTTACTGATAAACAGTTGGAGCAGTGACCCCATCATATAAAACTGATTGGATTAGGAAATGTTGGAGCTTCCAACCTACACAGCCTCTCGCTCCCTGCGATCTTCATCAGCAGGTTTACTGGCACCACCAGTCATCAAACTCAGCACAATGGGTGCAAGGGCTTTCTCCCATGTTGCAAGAGATGCAAGATCTTAACCCTTTACCTGGCTCTGCTCTATCAAATGTTTTTTTATTGCTGACTATGCTGCTGTTTTTATCAATGCTTGTTGTTTATTGATTGTTTTTGAACTTGGTGTAGTGAGATTGAATATAATCCAGGTATTATCGGGTTTTTACATCTGAAGTACTTTGAACTTTATGCATGTTGTACTGTGAAACATAGAAGTCTGAGAAGTAATGATCCTGTTATGTGAAAACAACCTCAATCAGACATCCTTTCATGCTAACATTTCCAGCATATCCCCACTGTCTTATCTGTGCAGTATCTATTTCGAGGAGGATAACACCACGCTTTCAGCTGTCACAAAACCATTTCAGCAGTTTATTGCTCTCAGCAATGCCTGTGTTTTTGCAGTCGAGGTGTGAAAATGATCCCTCCATCCTCTGCTGGATTGCCGCTTAAGACAGCATCCTGGTCACGCTGCGTCACACTGCATAGATAAGCCGCTACTTCAATAGAATGTGTCATACTGTACGTCTTACTTTAAAAAGAGGTCAACACAAAACAAGGATTAAGAACACGGTATTTGTCTTTTTAGATAACGTTGCAGCTGTTTTTCTCAGTACAACATGAACAAAAGATAAGAACCTCTGCAGGCCAACAGCTGTCAAACGTAACGTAACCTAATTGATGGTTTTGATTTACATCTCAAAATACTATACGATATTTAAATCCTTTATAAGCACAGTGTTTTTTTTTTCACTTTCTACATGATAACACTGCTCATGAATGTGAATAAAATTGAAGGAGCACAAATCTTCACCAACAGTGACATATATCATGTGCAAGAATTCTGCATACAACTGCACCTTTGTTCTTTATTTTGTTGAGTTGTGTACTTACATGTTCAAACCAGACAAATGCTCAGTCAAGGTAATGGTGCATTTCATTTGGTTGCCTGTCTCTGTTACTGTCGAGAGTCAGAGTGACCAAGGAAAGCAGCAAACGAAACTACACGTAAAATGAATACAACTTGATAACATGACTTAATCCATTAACATTTGTGTCCGAGTCAGATGGATTTGAAGCAGCAGTGGTGGCTGTTTAATGCTGTGCTCACCACAAGCAAAGCAGTTTTTCGTTTTGAGGTACTTTTCACTTTGCGGCACAGCCAGGTTACTTTAAATTATTATTAACTTTAAATTATCTGATTTCCTGTACTCCTCTCTGTAATGTCATGTAATGTAATGTTCCAAGTATATCTGTTCCTGACGATATCTGATGTGAATCTGGTTGTTTATTCCTGCAGAAGATCTGGCTCTGCACCCGGCTCCCCTCCACAGCTAGCTGGCTCTCAGCAGCTACTCTGCTGCCCTGCTCCATCAAGCTGTAACTGCACACCACTCTGCAAATATGTACTATTGGCATTGACAAACCCCTTGCAGCAGAATTACATAAAGTGTGCCTTAGATATCAATCCTATCACTGACTGTTTCTAGATGCTGTATTGTAGGCAACTGGACTTGTCTCAGTTTCATGAAGATGTTTCACCTCATGTCTAAAAGGCTTATATAGTTCTAACTAACTGGAGGGGATGTGTGTGCTTTTAAAGTGTCCTTACAGAGTCATTAAGGACATGTATGAGCTCTGAGTTTCAGAGTCATTAGAGTCGTTGGCTGTGGCTGGTAATCAACAAGATCAGACTTTTTCTTTAGCATCAAAGTAATACAGGCAGACACCACAGAGCTAAATTACCACTGCAATACAAGCGTAGAAACGCTTCTTTATCACCTTCTTTTGATAATTCATATTAATTTAACTAAAAAGTCATATACCGATAACACAAATAATTAAAACATGCTAAGAATATATCACGCTACTTACATAACACACACTATTAACACTACTTGGTGTTATGTGTTTACCAAAAGCCCAACTCCAATGTTGTGTAGAAAATATATAAACGTAGGAAATGTAGGAATTATGTGTAAATGCAAGTTTACTGGAGGATCTGTTATTTTTTACTCTGGGAGAATGAATGAGAGCCCAAAGAAAAGTCCTGGTGCCTGTGTTGTGAGCTATTAACTGGAGGAAAAAGCTTTTTTACTTTGTGTGTGTGTGTGTGTGTGTGTGTGTGTGTGTGTGTGTGTGTGTGTGTGTGTGTGTGTGTGTGTGTGTGTGTGTGGGTGAGGAAACTACATTGCATCTGCCCAGTCCAAAATCAATACCATGTAATCCACTCGCAATCTACTTCCAAAATGGCCTTCTGTGAACAAAGATACTGAGAATTAAACTTAAGTGAAGTGCAGGCTGTGGGGTTCCGCTGAGAGGAGCTTTTCATTTGTTTAATGTTCCCTAACAATAGTCCTCTTTCTCCAGTCATATGAGTGTGTAGTATTTTCTGCAGAGTGGATATTTGTCCAGCGATCATCAAATCAGACACTTTTCAGGGGGACACTTTACTGAACTTAACTGAGAATTACTGTTAATGTAGTCCATTGTAATTGTAAGGGTGGAGGTAAGAGCTGGTGCTGCTTTATCCAGCTTTCTAGGCAGTGATGTCATCTTAGTATTCAAACCGCAGCCACTCAGTAGACGTATTTCTCAAGCGCCTGATGCACTCACTTGCTGTACATAGTTTGTGTTAAGCTAAGAATGAAAACAAATGACATACATTCACTCGTGAATAAGCAGCAGTCACATTATGACGGTATGAATTGTGCAACTAGGTCTATTTAGAAGCCAACAGTCATGTGGAGGCTTGGCTATGGTAGAACAACAGAGCTTCAGCTAGGGCACTGACGATATCAGATTTTCACTTGACTACTGAAGTGAAATAAATCAGGATAACAATAAGAGATGAGAGAAATTTTGAAAAAAAAAAACTTCAGTCTCTGTTCATTGTGTATTTTGTCTGTTTTTTTTTTTCAAATGAACAACACTTGTTATATGAGTGTGGGGAGGTGGAGTGTGTGTGTGTGTGTGTGTGTGTGTGTGTGTGTGCGTGTGTGTGTGCGCCTGCTTTTTTTGTTATTATTATTATTTTTTAATATATTATAGTATGATATTATTTTACCAGTGCCTTTTCAGTGAAAGAGCTGAGCGCAGCAGCAGCTGGACACCAGGTCCATGAGTGCTGAATTTGTGGTCTGGCCAGCCAAAACAATGACCCAAAACAGCTCAATATGAGCAACCTGAAGTACCACACACTGTCCATCACAGGCTAGCTTCAACCAATAAGATCAATGGTAGGTTAGATCAACAGTAGGAGAGTGCTCAAGAAAAGCCTTTAGTTCTTGCCTCTGCTCTTTCGATGAACGGTACACTTCAGTTTTGTAATAACTGATGCCATAGCTGAATCCACATTAACCTTTTTAGGAGTCGCAATTGTGGTTTTCATCAATCGCTTCTGTCACTGTTTGTCACACACACTTGTAAACGCGTATGTAAAATGTGTATTCTAAAAGGATGACTGTGAAATGATTCCATTCACTATGTCATGGAAAACAACAACACATCAATGTCACATACACATCAATATATGTCCTAAGAGGACATACTAAATATCTCCAGAAAGCAGCATGTTACAGACTTGCTCTTTTCCCCATAATGTTGTGCTAATGAGGCTTTCACTGTGATTATATTTGTCTGCATGTTTAATGAATGCATGATCATGCACAATACTGACTACGTGATCTTGCGAATCCAGCTGCGTCACAAGATAACACTATGAGTGAAATGCCGGTCATAGCCAAATAAATTGAAATCTGTGTTTCCAGGCAATTATAATAAATGTCATAACCATCTACAAAAGCAACTGTTCCAGGTTCAGGGTTATTTGACATAAACTTTGTAAAACACTTGATTAGAATTGACCCTAAGCAAGACATGTTTATCTGTTGATAAGTGACCTTTAATTATCACCAGCCATATTATAATGAGTGGACTTTGTGCTGTGGGGTTCAACCACCACAGCTATGATTCACATGGAGAATGCTTTATTTGTGGACAGTCTAAATTTATGCAAGATATGTTCAAATCTTGTATCTCATTCTGTCAGCTGTTTTTTTTTTTTTTTTCCACACACATCCTTATTATTAGCTGACATTTCCCAAGTACAACCTTTCTCCGACCTTACAGCACACCCAACACAAGTAGATGTGATTAACATAGATTGCCACATCTCAGATCACACCACCCTCAAAGCTTATTCTAAGCAAAATCTATTAACCTTGACACAGTACAATATGCAATTTGATGCACTTTAATATATGCTGTTGGCTCCAGTCCCAAAAAAGCTTTACGAGAGGAAAAATCCACAGCGGGGTCTGGATGTGAAAGAAGGAAATACCAGTGAAAGGGGTAAGCCAAGATAAGCAATCTCAGAGGACTCCATTCTAATAAGTAAATAAATAATTTAATACCTTGTTTAAATACTCTCTACTCTGTATGACTATTATTTTATAGACTATTATATGGAAAAGCAGCCTGATTACAGCAAATTACAACAATCCAGCATTAAATGAACACAAGCTTATTTAATTTTCCTGCATCCTATTGAGACAGGATTTTCCTGATGTGGGCAATGTTTCGTAGGTGATTTCATCAAAGATAACTCCCAGATTCTTTACTGTGGTGCTGGAGGCCAGACTAACAATGGGCTGGAAAACACAGGCTTCATGGGTGAAATATGAAAGGCAGGGTGCAACGTGAGTGCAGGAAGAAGGCTTGAGCCAGACCACTAATAATAATCTTGCCAATAACAAAAGGTCCAATATATCTGGGTGCCAACTTTTCCTAGTCAGCCTGTGGGAGGGGCTCACGAGAGGACCTCCTGGTTGATAGTCAGGAGCCGGGATGTGATGTTCAGCCTGCCATCCCAGTGAAACTGCCGCAGGTGCTCTTGGCCTGGTGGAACCTGCAACTTTGGTGTCCTGTTCAGGGACCAAGGGTGGCTGGAAAGGTAACATACCTGTAGCAGAGCTGACCAGGGAAATATGAGCATACTCTATCCAGGAGAGGTGAGTGGACCAGAAGGCGAGTGAGTCGTTTATGCAGGACTCCATGGCATCTCGCTCAGGACGGGAGAGGCTGTAGAGATGGCTCGTAGGTAGAATGCCACCAAGAAGCAATGATGCCGTCAATAATGGAACAGTGATTGGTTGGGGGTTGGCACAAGGTATCTTTCACCATCACCGATTGGTTAGTCGCCACCCGTAAAGGGAGAAGTGATAACAATGTCAACAACACGAGCAGAACATGCTGCTGCATGTGACTTGCCTGAAGACTCCCCGCTGCATAAAGCCACTTTTGATGGCTGGAGATACAAAAAAATGACTTTGAATTTGTTGAACATAAGGAAAATAACTTGACTAAAATAAATGAATAATAAAATAACTATCCTAAAGAACACTCCTTCTTTGTATACTCTCCTTCCATCTTATGCATTTCAGGCAATTTTATAGAGCAAGTAGAAAGAATGTAAAGAGTAATGTAACTAGTAATGTAACCAATTACTTTCCTCAGGGAGTAATCATGTAATGTGAGGCATTACTAGAGTAATGTGTACTATATTACTTTTTTGAGTAACGAGCCCCAACACTGCTAAAAACTTGGTAACCACTTGGTCCATGTGGCCTCTGAGATGCTCCAAGGGTCTGCTGGTGTTGTCCTACCATGACTCTTTGGATGGCGCAGGTGTTTGGTCTCCGCTGGGTCCATGTGGCTAGATTGTTCTGTTACAGCTGTGGTTTTTGTTGAACCTAAAAGACAGAGACCGGAGCCAGAGAGTCAGACCAAATGTATTTATTTACACAAGCAAATAGAGATGTGAACCAGGAAGGCAGGCCGGCTGGCAGAGTGGTCTGGTTGCAACGAGGGGGAATTCCGGGTGAGCAGGTGAAGGTGCGAGCTGAGCAGAGAGGTGCTGAAGGATCTGCACATGTGGCAAGCAAGGCACACGCGTGAGACAAAGTCCAGTCATAGAAATGCACAAGAGCCAAATACACGTAGTGAAGAAACACTAAAAAGATGATATACAAACCCTGACTGCCACAGGCACACCGTGACACATCCAGGTTTTTATATTTATATACATATATATTGGAAATTGTTATTGATCTGAGGCTTAAAATCAGCTCAATGCAGTTCATTTAATTCCAATTAAATGTTTGGATTTTGTAATAGAATGTGATGTCAGTGTTGTCAAGTACAGCACTTAGATTTAAAAAGACAAGGCCTTCGTCTGATGCAAATCAAGGGTCTAACTTTGACTCATGTTGTCTCTGTTCTATGATGCACTCTAATATCTGACTGGAGATACTCAACTGATCAATAAATGCTTTCTCAGGAACAGTCTAGATCAAATGGTTTTACATGTATTTCTAAGTTTCTTGGGCTTGAGGGTAAATTGGTTCCAAATGAAGATGACAAAAATGAATAACCTTATATTTTTTAAATGTTGCTCTGATGACAGGGTTATTTCACACCCTAATGGAATGTGCCAAAATGAAGCTATACCTACCAACATAAAATAAAACTCATGAATTGACTGAGATTACCAGGATATGCAAGCACACATAAATTACTCATGAATCTAATCCTGCCTGCCTTCATGCCCCTTCCCTGCAGCTAAGATTTCCTCTTTTCTACACTTTCCCAATTCATCCACAGGTCCTTTTTTGCCTGAGAGGCTGCTCTTGCACATCCAGCAGCCTCTTCTTGCCACTTAATCTCCTCCAGAACCAGCTTCTTTCTGCTGTTGTCATGAGCATAGCATGCAACTTTTGCCCCTATCATATTTAATATATGCAAAAAAAATACAGTTCAGATTCAGAGGTTGAATTTAAACACACCTTTAGACAGACATTTCATACTTATTGCCACCTATTAATTATTTGGACCATTATTTCCTTTACCAAGGACATTGTGGTTTCATCCATGTCCGTTTGTTTGTTTGTCAGCCAGCAGCATTACATAAGAACAACTGGACTGATCCACCAAACTTGGATGGAGCATCCATTAAGCCTTTGTGTGGATTTACATAAAGGGAACGGATCTTAGATTTCTTTTCTCACCAAAGTTTATATTTTGAGATAGGGTGTTTCTCCACAATTTCATTCATTTTCATTGACTAATGCATTGTTCAACAATCAGGTGTATTAGGTGACTGGTATCTGTGAGAGAGTACAAAAAGGTGCAATCAGGCCTTTGTGGAGGTATGCACTCTACTGAGTGCCTCTCTAGTCATTATTCTGTCATCATGTTAAACATTATTGTATACTACATTTCCTTTGGCAGTATGTCTGATGAAGTCTGCTGGCTGTCACATTAGTCAGTCTGCAGTATGGATATGTAGTATATGTGCTGTATGGAGAATGTTTTGGATAACAATATAATCATGTGACAGATGATGAAATGTCCTGAATATCAGATAATGATCCCAGGTTGTTTAGCTTCATACAACATTATTACAGTTCAATATTTCACTTTTTAGGATAGCTCTTAAGTTTAAATAGGTGTTACCAAGGGTTGGTGTGGAAGGGAGACAGGAGGACAGAAGGACAATCCTGCTGTGGCAGAAGCATCAGGATGTCCCTCACAACAGTTTAGATCAGTACCATTACTGTCATAACAGATGCACTTCACCTGTTAAGCTGGCGAGCCCAGCAACAACCAATTATAGAAAAAAACATACTCATAACATCTGCTCTTTACTGTGGGCAATTGTGAAATGTAAATGATAGAGATCTGGTTGACTAATGCAAAAAAGCCCCAAACTGTTGTATTTAGATGTAATGAGCAGTTACGATAATATGAGTCAAACGTATAGTTTGGAACCTGAGAAATTTCAAATGGCACATCTGGAGATTGTGCCTGAGTGCAGTAAAACCTCCCTCATTTTGCTCTGATTCACTTACACACATTTTGGCTAGAGATTTTGAGCTGCAACGGCATCATTCCTCTGGGATATTCGCTCTAAAATTGTCATTTTATTTAGGCAGAAATACAATAGTTCATTCATGCTGTGTGCCAACTTACTATGCGCAGACACAGTGACATATATACTTACACACCTTAATAAATACTTAAAGTGTGCCCTTGATTATGATACATTAATTATTCAAATAGATACTTTGTAGTTGCAGAGATACACTCTGTGGGCATGTCATTTTCAAAGAGAGACCCAAAATAGATCTTTTCAAAAATCAACCCCTAAATGCTGTCTTTTTACAAATGCCACTGATTCCTTGATAAAGTCAAGGGTTCCATATTTTTGCATTTGAAAGCCAGTTGAGCATTTTCCAGTTCCTTCCACCCTTGGGTCTGGGCCACCAGCACGCTCCAGCGTAAGGTTGGAGATAGACCAGGCATTCCAGCCCTCAATGCATAAGATCATGCCAGCAGTGCTGGATGCCATTATTTCCCTTGGCCCAAACAACATTCAGTTTCCTTACACAAATCTACAACAAGCCAAGATCAAACAGGCATTTCATGCTGGATTTCCAAATAAGAGGAACTGCACCCACATAAATAAAATGAAAAGCAACATCACAGACTGACTTTAATTATGTTTAAAGAAAGGCGTTTCATTTCATCAATGTGCAGATAATCTGCAAAACAAACGCTGTGGCCTGGTGGCCTGGAGGAATGTACGACTCCTTCATCATGCACAACAGCTCTGCGGTAGTTCATCTCCAAGGAGGAGCTTTTGAAGATGGACGGTTTATTGGTGTGTGTTTCAAATGTGTATGCTGGGGTAGCCATAGTTATTCAAACATATTTCATCTGTAGTTAATCAGGTTTGTCCTCTGCAACCATGGCTGATGACTCCCTTAGCCTACCTTAGGTCCCGACAAGATGAGGATTATAGCCGCGTCCATGCACACAAGAGATCCAAGACTGAGCGCTCAATAGGTCCGCTGAAAGTTGATGGCTGTGCCTGTCTGGCACAGGGGGAACACTGTTGGCCTGAAAAAAGTCTGCCACTTCATAATGACTTGCTGTCTGCTCCACACCCTGACCATCAGACAAGGAGTTCTGCTGGAGGAAGCCCCAACTTACTATGCGCAGACACAGTGACATATATACTTACACACCTTAATAAATACTTAAAGTGTGCCCTTGATTATGATACATTAATTATTCAAATAGATGCCTTGTAGTTGCAGAGATAAACTCTGTGGGCATGTCATTTTCAAAGAGAGATCTTTTCAAAAATCAACCTCTAAATGCTGTCTTTTTACAAATGCCACTGATTCCTTGATAAAGTCAAGGGTTCCATATTTTTGCATTTGAAAAAATGACTGATGCAGAGCCCCTACCTCCTCATAATGTGCTGCCACTTAGAAACAAGCACATTTTATTACTGCTCCATAGAGCGTGTCATCACTTTCTCCTTCACCTGCTGGTTCCACGCCTGCAGAACACAGTCAAAGTCTGCACTAAAATCACTGGACAAATCCCAAAGCAGACAATAAGTAACCTGTTGATGGTCACTGAATTTTTCAACTTGCTGCTGCCTCTTAATGCACAACCCAACCTACCTCAATGTTACTTTGCACCTCATGTGAATGATGTTAAAATCTTATTTTAGTATATTTAGAGTATTTTATTCCGTCTGGCTTGTTCGTATCTTCACCCACATGCCTTTAATTGCCTTCTGGGGACAAATACAAGCATTTTGAATTGAATCTCTAATGGAAATTGTTATTCTGGACCATCTGCAGTCACATTGTTTATATCTAATATGTCTAATCTTCCATAATGAATTAAACAAAGTCATCCCCAAGTAATGAATGTGTCTAAATTAAAACACATTAATTTCTGAGTGATCCTCAAGTTTGGCCCTGCAATTCATCTTTACTGTTTGTTTGTTTGTTTCTTAATTAAATGGAGCTTATGAGTGAGAGTTTTCACCAAATCCATGTCTGACTCTGTGCTTCAGTTAATGAGGTCTGTGTCTGGTCAGTAAGAGGATGAACTCTGTGAGGCATCGGCTGGGAACCCCGACTCAGGACTTGGTGCTTCACACTTCATGCTGGCAGAGCTCCCAGAATGTGGCTTGTATGTGATCAGGCGGGGCGTTGGCTGGTTCTGAGCAAACAGATACAAAAATTAAGCAGAAGCTTCCGAGGACATGGAGTCGCTGACTCACTGTTCTCTAAACCTCCCTCTCATAGCTACTTTGAAACAAAAATCAAGATCCTGTATTCTTTAAAATAATAATAATAATAATAATAATAATAATAATGATAATTTTGAGACAATATCTACATTTTGGATGATGGATGTTGGATCCTCAAAGTTCAGTACTGACCACATTTCTTCATAATCAAACTTGTTGAGTTGAATCATATTTTAACATACTGGAGCTGTTCATTATGCGTGTTTTGTTACTGTGAAAGCACAAAATGTAAAAAATGAAATACAGAGTCAGCGTGCTCCCAGTAAAAGAGTTGTTAACATAATTGTTTCTTCAATAATTATGTTGATGCAGCACTTTCCCTCCTTTCACGGCCCTGATTAATTCAGTACCTCAGGCTGTTGGGAGCAGTTTGATTCTACTGAAATGATCAATACATATTTGTAGCTCCATGCTTGGCTGAGCGTCTCTGCCTCTGGATCGTCCATACAAGGAAATAGAACACCGTTTTCACTGCTCAGCAGAAACAACAAAGGATGCTGTTCTGTTTAAACCCTTCTAAAGTTAAAAGTGACACTTTAATAAAGCATTTCATGTATTACTTTCTGAAACTTATTTACGTAGTTAGTTACAGAAATTGGTTCTGCAGCTCACTTCTCCAGGTACTGTTGAAAACAAATTAAATTCATAAATCAGTGTTTTATGCTTATCTTTGCCAATACCACTGTTTTCTTTTTACCTAGTTCATATGATTGAGTCTACATCTAATGTTTTTTTTTTTTGTTTGTTTTTTTCCATTTTCAATATCATTCTTGAGAAAGCTGCAGCACATGCAGCTACAGTTGTCCCAGCTGCTGAAGGTGCATACTGTCCACTCACCCCAAGGTCTTCTAACTCACTCTACAGTACTGTTCATCCAAGAGCAGAAGGAACCATCCCTGGACAAACATGTGAAATGTTAATCTTAATTATCTGTTTCATTTCATTTTGGCCATTCAAGGATATCAGTATATCAATATATGAAATGCTGGTCTTTAGCCCTCTCACTGCCAGATAATTTTGTCTGTTCCTAGCGGTGAATAGTCGACAATTCTTGAGACTGTGCTTTGAGAGTGTTACTTCATGTCTGTTCTTCTTGTTCTGCCTCCAGCAATCGTCTGAGCCTCTCCCCCTGCGCTATCCACCAGTCGCCACCACTGGAGGCAAGTCAAGCCTGAGCTGGAGCTCAATATCCCTGCACTGGGCTCCTACACTACAACCTGCCCATCATTACAATAAATAACACATTCTGATTGTGTTAATGCTTTTACTTTTATCATCTCAATGTTACTTTATTGGTGCAGAATGCAGACAGGGCATTGTTATGCTGAACAGTAATTTTACAGAAATCCTCTTCTGTCTAGTTGAGGTTTTGTTTGATGGAGTTGTCATCACTGCTCCTGCCATTGGTCATGGCGCTTAGACATTCTTTCTCTTTTTAAATGAAATAGTCGCAGCTAAAAGTTCACAATTAAGCCTGAATGGCATTCTCAATTATAAGCCAGAACTAACAAAACTCTCAGTTACTAGGAAAAAGTTTAAAGGACAGAGTAGGACCAATTTCTGTCACTTAAGTCCCTTAAGGCCCTATTATGTGAGCCTGTGACTGTACCATTAAGTCTGAGTTCATTGCTCTCTTTGCCATAAGATTACCTATCTCTCAAGTTTGATTATAAATTTGTACAGAGCTGTGAAACGTTTTAATTACGAATACTATGTTTTATTTGGGAGTTTATTGTCATCTGATCCTCCGTGTTCTAAAGAGACAACTGTGTGCCTATTGTAGTTGAGTTAATGTCGTTAATCACTCTGCTTGTGTATTCTGTTCCATGTTCATGAAAATCTTGATATTGATTTGGGGACAATGACTTGATTGGTTAGCTAGCTAGTCTTGTTGCTAAACATACTGTCAAATTATATTTACTGTTTCTCAACCGCACGCAATGTTGTTGACTTTGAATCTTGCTAGCATAGTGTTAGCTTTCTGGCTCATCGCTGAGGGGACTAGAATATCTCCCATTGCCAAGTTGTATCTAAGGTCCGTCCTATTTACTGGAGGAGTGAAAAACGTGTCTGTTGCATAAGAACCTTACGGGAGGGTAATGATTGTTCCAAGTATTAGTCAAACCCTCAGGCATTACTAGGGAAACTAAGTTATGGTTGGTGAAAAACTTTATATTTTGATTGTAAAACGCATGAAAATATAAATTAATGGTCTTAATTTCTTTTCTTTGGCAAGTGACCATGGTAAAACTGGGATAATGCCCTTCGAGGTGTCCATAATCAGGAATTAATGGACAGCACGGATGCGACCGTCCGCGCAGCGTCGTCCATTAATTCCTGATTATGGACACCTCGTTGGGCATTATCCCTTATTTAATCTTGTTCAAGTTTAAACACCACAGTGTGGTCATAATAATAATTATCATTTATTATAAAAAATCATAATTATTCGTTCAGCTGTCCAAGTGGAAGACTAAATTTGACTGAAACCATGTTGAGACGTGGTGTGAAGTTTCTGTTTGAATACTGAATACTGAAGATTATCAAAGGCCTCAGAGTTCTCAACATGTCCTGCAAGTTCTAGGCTCGAGAGCAGCCGGTGAAGACACTAGGCTCACTGACTAGTTCTGTGCAGCTTTCATATTCTCCTGGCACTGAGTATTTGGTGCACACTGAATTAGTTGAGCCACAGTTAGTTAACATTTTGTGCTTCCATACTGCTGGGAACAAGCGATAATTGTTAAATCTGCGATGCCACCACCCTTTAATTCATGTAGGTGAGTCTCCCTGCATTAAATATATGTTACCAGGACCAGGGACACACCTCAGTGCTGTGAAACTCTGACTTTGAGCAATGCAAATACAGACAATTTTAAGGTCCTATGGCGCTGCTGAACACGGCTCCATTCACTCCTGGTCCAACCCCAGAACCTCAGAAAGCAAATACATGTATGACTATAAATTCGTTGTTTGGTTTCTATATGTTTTACAGTTCGGTACACAATTCAATATTTCCCCTGAATCATCACTGTGTTATGACTATGAGGTCATATTGCTGGTTGATGTTAGCGCTGTATTAATACTATTGTGAGCTTCAATTTTCATTTCGCATAAACGATCATGACATTGTCCTGCTGAGCCAACGGCACTGCTAATTCCACTATTCTATTTGATTAAAAGATAATGCATGCACATTGTAACGCCTACAGCTAACTCTAGACCAGGCTGACAGACGGTGTTCCTGAGAGACATCTTTTGTGTAACATGAGAGACTGCTTTGAAAAATAATAACATAGTATTGTAAGGGATACTCTCCTTGTTGAAGTCTGACAGTTGTTAATTCTCTGAAGAATTTCGACCTTGGCATGATGAATCAGATCTCTTTAATACCTGCAGCATGGAGGGAAGGCCCACCGAGCTCTCTGCAGTCTTCAGTCATGACATATAAACAGAACAGTGGTTACATACTATATTAAAGTTGATCCCCATCCCTCCCCAAAGCAAGGATCCTCTGATGTTTGGTGTTTGATGTTTCCTTCTTCACACAGTGACCCTTCGATGGTGTACAGGACAACAAGAGGCATCCTTCCTGTTAACACCTCGTGCATTGAGAAATGCCCCTCATATGAATTTCTGACCCATTCTTACCCTGTCAACACCAGTTAAACAGACTTCCCTGTTCTCTGCCATTCATCAATATCTGAAACCAAAACTATTTAATTCACATTATTTAAGTTATTTCACAAATTCAACCTTTCACTTATGTTTTATTTACGTTCAAAGACATAATATGGTGGGACTCCAAGCAACAACGAATTTCATTTAGTGGCCTGCCACTTTGAAACATTACCTCATCTGTCAATATCTGTGTAATTCTATCTCACCACATAAAACAGATTTTCATCCACAATGTGGATTATTAACTGTTGTGTTCACCACCAGCAAAGCTAGTTTGACCACAGGATTGTGTTCATTTGTGTTACTCATGCCAGACACAGCAAGATTACTTTTCTGTAAATTAGCTGTAAGCTAACGTCCACTCTCCTGACTCAATGCATGTGGATGAGGCAGAGTCGGAACCGTGACAGAATATTGATTCATATTTGCTTATTTTGCGCTTTGATCAGAGATTTGTGACCAGTGTGTGGCTCTCAAAACTAGCCCAGAGGCTCATGCATGTATCTACTGAACAGTGGTATTGGTTTTATTCAGATTCCCACTGCAGATTTAACTTTCACGGACAACCTTTTTTATGGCTTTTCATTAGGTATTTGCTGGGGCATGAAATGTAATCCTTTCTAAACTGAACACAAAGCTGTGTAAATACACCTTGACTCAATAACCCCAACCCTTCCTGAGTACACCTTGCTATCTGGAAAAAGGCATTTAGTAACTGAAGCTTCTAATCTAACTGAACAGACAACTGTCCGGCCAATCCAAAACTTCCTCACTTATTTCAAACACAATGTTTTCTATAATGCTTCAATGTGTGTGTGTGTGTGTGTGTTTAAGAGGCATGCAGCGTCTTGTTGTGTGATCGATTGACAGCAATATTTAGTCATGGATTGTGCTACAGAAAGCTACAAACACAGACTTTCTGGGATCTTATTGGCAGAATTCTTGAATTTGAATGTTATGTCTGTCATCAACACAAGCCATGATGTGTTTAGTGATAATTAGCACGTTAGCAGCAGAAGATGCTGAAATAACATTACCTGCTCATGTTCAAACTGGCATTGCAAGCAAGTTATCATGCTGACCTAAGCATTTCTCAAAGACATAGTTTTGATTTGTTAATGAAAAGTTGCTAACTGTTGTCACGAATCTGCATCAACGCCGTTTACATCCACAAATTCAGTTAAGGTAAGGCACCAGTCAGAATCTCAGTCTGACAGTACACAACTAAAAAAGCTCACAAAAAAAAAAAAAAAAAACTGCTACACTTGAAATACCAAAACATACAATAGACATTAGTAAGCAAAACACACAATACAGCATAGGTAACTGTTGCAAACTGTAACTTAAACACACATTGATCAAAAACCCAACTTACCTTCAAAGTCATTTGTAACCTGTTCAATCCCACCTGAGTCAACTGCTTCAAACGTTTCTTGTTTTCAGCTATTAGCGTATAGAACTGGGGTTCCCAAGAAGTAGGTGGTCATTCTGCTTGTGGAGTGTGTCTTACCTGTTGATGATCTTTCTACAGTTTTCCCCAGGTTTGTGATGGTATTATTGATCCATTGTTTCTGAATGGAATTAGGTATTGTGTTTTTGCTTGACTTCCCCATCTCTCAGCGTATAGGTTGAGCACTCAATTGTATTTTCCTTTCCTTGTCCATGCTCATCATAATGGTTGTTGTTAGCATGTGGTTGGTAAGGAAAAACATTGTAGGTGGGTGAAACATCAATTGTAGGTGGATGATTCACAGAATTGTTTTGTTTCTGTTTGGACCTGGTGGTTATGTATTTGTTGAAGTCAATAGACTTTTGTCCTCCAAAATGGTGTAGTTGTGTACAGCATTGTACTTGTGTAGCCTGTACAAGTTATAGCCCAGTACAAGCGCTGGCAATAACGGCTGTGCTGCTGAACTCTCCGTAACTGGACATCATAGATGGGCAGACTCTTTCCTTGTGTCAGCCAGCAGGGTGGTGAAGGTAGATCAAAAGAGGCTGGTGATGGTGGAGGTCTGGATAAGGCATCCAAAACAGTGTTATATTTTCATGTATTCCACAGTGAAAGCAAATTCCTGTAGTTTGAGGGCCAGCATGTGAGGTGTAGGCATGCTGGATCTCTGGATTTGAAAGACCCATAGCAGTGGTTGGTGACTTTAGTAAAAGACCTACCACTTTCCAAGGTCGATACCCCGGTTGAGTTTGTTTTTTGCTAAGGAGATGCCCAAACCAAAGATGAGGCTTCAGTGAAACCATCATTTCCCCCACTACTTTCTTCATCGACACAAGCAAGCACCGACACTAGGAAGACAGAAACACTTTCTCACTGTCTGTCCATTATACAGGCAAAATTCCCAAATGTAATTTGTATCCTATCAATCCCATCCCTGCAGTAAGTTGCTTAGTCCTATCAGTCATTGTCAAAATAGATGACGAGGATGGGCATCCTAACAAACGTCTGGCTTTTGCAGCTCGATACGCTGCCAGGGCTTGTCAGGCTAGCTATGAACACTCTTAGCTGGTCTGTCCTCCCCCCTGTGTGTGAAAGTGGAAGCTATACTGCCTTTTGAGCTCAGTGTTCTTTAATCAAGAGGTGTTTGTGTGACGTACAAAGCTGCATCCTATATTAACATATTCATTTGTTCAATAAAGCCTGAATTAGACATCCCTAAAGCAATACTTTCTACATTCCTAGCCCTTATAGTATACTAATCCAAAGTGTAGTATATGTATAGTATATATACATTTTTGAAACTTGATTTGCATTGTTTAGAAAGTTCAGTTAAATGCATAAATGTGTCAAAGTCTTTGTTGATGTTTGTAAGCTTCAGCTGCAACATAGTCTCCGTGGCTCTCTTTGAAAACCTCATAGACGATATCACAGGCTCCATTGATTAACCTGACAAGTGGAGGAGGTGAGTTCTAAGCACCCTTCAAGCTGCTGACGATGAATCAACATGGCTGATCAATAAGTGAGTCTGCCACTTCCAAAAGTTAAAATAAAGAAAGAAAAAAAAATAGAAAAGGCAAATAAAAATACTCTTTGAGGTTTAGGAGTCAGCAGTTGTGGTCCACTGATTAATAATTTAATGATGAATCTGGGGAAGAAATGCAAAGATTTTCCAACAAAACAAAGCAGAATGTATCAGATCAGATCAGATTGCACATCATCTCCGTATTAGTGTCTGTACCCCTTTATGCACCTTATCTCTTAGACTTATCACATTGATTTTTATATTTCATAGTTATTAAGGTATTGGGTTAGTTTCTTATATTAAAAACTGCAGGTAAGCCACACCCATTTCTGGTTGAAGCACTGCCCATGTACGACTTAAGCCACACCCTTCACAAAATGATAACTGATACAAGATAAAATCAGATGTTATGGCATCCTCTTTCGACTTTTTCTTCGCTCCTGACATGATCCAACTGATTTTGCAGATGACAAGCCTACACGGAAGGCGCTCAGCTTCAGGAAGGAGCGGTATGGAAGAGATTCAAGCATGCATGTGTGTAGGTTGCCAGGTTGGTGATGTTTCCCTTTGTGACAGGGATTTTGAAAATGCTAATTCACAGATAGCGAAGGGGAGAGTGCTGACTAAAGTAATGTGACAGGCCCACAGTATACCCACAGTCCACACCTGTTATTTCGAACTCAAACCTCAAAACTGCCACATTAATGTGATATAGGTCTTGGCCTCTGCGAGCGTGGCTCAGTAATTTATTCACAGCGGGGTTTTAGCATGGTTTGTTTTGATCAGCTGTTGATGCATTATTCACCCTCTCCTATGTGAGCTGATTGAGCCCGTTTCAATATGTTGCCAAGGTTAGATCATTCATTAAGCATGCAGTACATAAATCAATAGCCAAATTGGGCCTTCCTGACATTACCTCCCCTGGTGAATAAAGAATGATGAATGGATTCCCACAGATGAGAGCAAAGAGTCACCACAAGTTTGAGGAATGCTCTTCATTATGAGTTATGACTATGTATGGTAACGGCCCCTTCTTTAAATCACACGTTTAAATGTTGATGAAGAGGTCAGCTCTGCAGAGATGAGACTGGAGATGAAACATGCAGTGAAGGGAAGAAAATCAATTTAATTCAGTTGTATGAAGCTGGTGATGAAATGAATATGAAATATTAAAATGTGTGCTTTTAAGAGCAGAACACATTTTATTAGAGTACGAGCAGGAAGCATGAACACACAGACAGCAACCTGTAGCAGGTATTACACAATCCAGTCTCCAGCACATCCCTCATGTCTACTGACAGTAGTCTCCAGCAGCACTGATCTAATCTCAGACTGCTTCAACGATTGAGGCTCAGTATTCAGTGCTCACTGGTATAAAATACCAACAATTTGTTTGTTGGCCTTAATCACATCTCCCCGTGGCGAAGATGATATGCACAAGTCTCAGATGTCAACATGTCCTGTTGAAATGGATTGAATGGAAAAATGAGACTGCTGCAGTTGAAGCTGTGATGACACTGTTGGAACCGCACAGCTGCCCAGCTTTCACCAGGAAAAAAAGTAAGGAAATCATGAAATCACTACTTAAGGATGTGAATTACAGTCACTATGTGGGTCTCAAGGGGTTAAAGCTGAGCTCTGTTGGCGTGCACACCGTCTGAAGTGGGTGCACAGGCTCGACGTGCATGGGGTCGAGGGTGTGAAAAAGATGTCTTTTGAAATCAAGTCTCCAGCTACTTCAGTTGTTTTGGAGAATGCTGCAACAGTGTTTTCCTGTGAAGCTGCAGACATGTTTGTGGATGTTTGTATATAAATGATTCATACATGTGAACAATGTTCAGTCCGGTACATCACTTCAGCTGGCAGGCAGAACACGGCTGTCACAGATATGTCCACCAAAACGTGCTTGTTTCTGCCTCTGACAGGCTCAGGTTGTTATTCCCAGGATCTGACAACCTTACGGAAATTACTCATTCATATTACTCTTTCTCCTCATTCTGTTTTGAATTATCTTTTTGTTTTTTTGTCTGTGAATGTAGCATGAAGAGGCTTAAAGCTAGTTTACTTTTGAAACCCCAGCTTTGTAAAAATGACACATAGATATAGATTTGTGTGTTGTAATCTGCTGTCTGTGTGACTGTGTCAGTGTTGCACACTCTGGCTCCCAGTGCAGTTTGCTTTAATTACATGACATGTTCCACACCGAGCACTGACAAAAGAAACAAAGACCATTTTGCAGCTTGATCTCACCAGATACAACGGCAAACCGATTGGATCTTCTTTTAACCTTTATTTCACCAGGAATATTGACGTTGAGATTCAGAGTCTCTTCGACAAGACAAAGTCCTGGCCAAGACGGCAGCATGAATAATGTAAAATAAAAGAAAAAGGAGACTATAATAATCCACAAATTGCGTCAACATGATTAATTTATCACTTCCAACAATATTTGTGTCTTTTGGATTGCTGTCATGGTTTTGACCCTGCGCGCCTCAAACTCCATGTAAATCTTTCATTAATTTATTATGATTTGACATAAATAAGTGAACTGCCTTCTGTATCTGCATCTGGGTCCTTTCTCCATGGACTCCCTGTTCTCATGTTTTCCTACATGTGTGACATACAGTTGAACATACTGAAACTAGGAAGAAAGCCAACAAAAGCAGTGTTTATGGCGTCACCCTCCTTACTCTATGTTGTCAAGCACAATGCTAACAATGCTACCCACATAATTGAAATATACTGGTCCCCCTTCATTCACCACTGGACAATAAAAGTTGTAATAGTCCTATCTATCTGCTCTGCTGTGTCTTTATGTACCAGAACCCTTTACTGACAATAAATCTGTTTAACGCCGGCCTGTAACAATAAAACACAGCAGTTATCACTCTTTGGAGCTTTATTATGATTTGTGCATTGCTGTGGCACCGCCATAAATCATATCTGTGTGGCTGTATGGCTGGGCTACAATGTAATCTACACACAGTCAGTGTATGTCATCGACGCCAGCGTTTCTTGTTGCTGAACTTTGCCGTCTCCATGGCAACCACATAAATATTTTTTCTTGCACACACAAAGGCCGTCCTTCGCGGGCGCCCGTGCTAAAAAATGTGCTTCCATCTGGTGACAGGTGTGTATTGTCTGCTGCAGTCATCGCCACGGAGCACACAGCGCTGATCTTCCCTGTGCAGGATCCTGTGCTCGCACTCACACACTCGCTGTTTTTATCTTTTTATACCTGCCTTTATTTCCCCCATTCTACACAGCTCTGATATAACTCCCTTCACAGACTGAACCACAGAAAGAAAACCGTCTGGCACAGAGAGGACTTCATCAGTCTCACTGTGGACAGTGCCGTAAATGATTCAGATCCCCGCAGAGTTGCTTTCAGCTTTAATGGATCATCATCTAAAGAATCCACATGGATCAGAGGCAATGACACCCGGGGTTGTGCCTTAAAACAGACACTATGAATGTGTCTGATGCCCTATACATCTCACCTTACGCCTCATTCATCACACACTTCATGATGTTGAGGAAACAAAGCCGGTGTTCTGAAATTCAGCCTGCAGCAGCTTTGATGGAAGTATGGAAAGTTTCTGATGATGATTCAACTGAGAGCTTGTCAAATGAAGAGCTGCTCCCTGGAAGGTATGAACGAATTCACTCCTCAGGTGGTTAAAGCCATTCGTATTTCAACCGGGCTTTATTTTGTTCCTTAGCAATTTAGTTTTGTTAGGGTTACCGTTAGAGCAGCTGTGAAGTCAGGAAGGTATGTGCATGTAAATGATTGTTGTATATAAGAGCATGAAAGTTCAGTCATCCACAATCACAAAGTTACATTTGTGTTTAAAATTGAAAAAAAAAAAAAAAAAAAAAAAATCTCTATTCTCATTTATCAACTTGAATTGAAGCACACCATTTCACACAAAATTGTGATATACTGTTTATCTTTGCTGATGATGTATTTTGGATTATTTAGCTTGTAACACTGTTATAAACTCTGAAACACACACTCTGGTTCTCCATGAAATGTTTTTTTTTTTTTTTTTTTTTTTTTTTTGACCTAACAAGTCACTGATGTGATATTGGAAGATACGCAATTGTAATTGCACACGTTTTAAATCCCCACAATCAGATATCCATCATGATAGCATATTGTTGTAAACACATAAAAAACATGATTTGGGTTAGAAAAACAAAACATGATTTGGGTTAAAATGGACCCTTTTACAATGTTAAAAACATGTTTGACAGGTCGCTAAGCTATGACATTGCAAGAACTTGACTGGCCAGTTTCAGTGCCAACATTAATTAGGATGTTCGAGAACGACACCAACACGCGTGACATCAGATGGTGCACCACAGATCACCTCTCCCAGGGGCCTCTGACAGACATCAGTGTGAGGATACACCACTTCACCCCGGCCTGTGATTATGGAACACATCATTTGTCCTGTTAGTCTGAGGGACACCACACTATGTTGAAGTAAGAGTGTGTGCTGCCACTGCTGTGCATGCGTGTGACCTTCCACTGTCGGTCATCTTAGTGAAACAAGGGATCAGTGTTCCATCCGAGGACACCTTCAGGGAGAAAAGGGGAAAAACTCAGCACACAAGAAAAGAAATGTGAGCTCTGCTTTCCCAGTGCCAGCGTTTGTCTCTAATTCTCTCCAAGTGCCCTCGAGCAGAACGGTGAAAGTGCTCATATTGAGCCTGGCAATGTTTTCCACTGTGATGGAAAATTCTCCTCGTGACTGACTTTGGTGCCCAGAAAACGTATCCACGCATGGCCCTAAACAACAGCTGAGTAGAAGGTGAGGATATTTTATTTGGAGGCCATGTGTTCAATTGGCAGGACGTGTGTTCTGGATAAGGCCTCACCTTCAGAACAGCCCCCGGGTACATCACCACGACACCAAGCCGCAGAATAAATAAGTCAGACCACAACACTAAACTCAGATGATATTCATATATTTGTAACCTGCATAAAAAAATCAGGTCACTAACCCTATAAACGTCATTTAAACACGCTCGGTGTACCTCCTGTACTGTAGGGGGCAGCGTTCCCCCGTGAGTGAGCCTAAGTTAGGTATCCCATGAAGAAGTGTGCACCTGCGGGCGAGGCAATTTCCTCCCTAAAAACAGGAAGCAAGCAGACAGCCCTGCATGAACAGGCACAGATGTCCGTAGGCAGACCCGAGTCACAGACAGGTCCGGTTTCATCCCGATAAGCTGTGAGCCGAGGAGGATAACCCCCTTTGATGAGAGTTTATGTTTGATGAGCCTCTGGTGAGTTACCAGGCTGTAAGAAAAAAAAAAGAAGGATATATTGTGCTATTAACTTGGTTTAGACTGGTCTACGTTACATAAAAGATGTTTTCCCACAACTCGTGTGCACTTTATATTGTAGTTTATAGCTTGAGAACAATTGCTAGCATGTATGCTAATGCTAATCACAACCTCAATATGCTAATCGCTAGCCCGAGTTGCTAATTGCTTTATTGTTGTGGTGATTATCTCATGAGAATTGCTAAGCTAAAGCTAAGTTCCATGTGTTGCAATGAGAAGATGCTTTTCCTTTATTTTGTTATGCCAGTTGAGTGACTCATTTTGTGTATTAGCCACTACAATGGGTAACAGTGCCATAAAGGTGTGGTATATTTCATGTTTGCTTGAGAAATTGCACTATTGTGTATAAAAATTGTAATTCATTTGATGTTAGAGTTAAAATAGCAAAAAAAAATGATGCAGTTAAATAGAGGTTAAAAAGGATGCACAAAATGTGTCTGTTTACTGTTTATGGTAATTCATGGATAATTGGTAACATTTATAGTTAAAACTAATTCATGATAATTCATTTTAGTGTGTATATGTATTTCCTTAATGTTTGAAAATATATTTATGCCCATAACTGAGAAAATGTTGAGATCTCATTAGAAACTGAGACAGAATCAGATGAAGATCCTTACAACTCTGCACTTTCTGTGTAGGTTGTTTTTTTTTTTTGCTAGCCTGATCAACTGTCAGAGAAATAAAGAGAGAGAGAGAGAGACGATCGGGATGGCGAGCCCTGCCCAGCGATTCTAAGAGAGAGAGGGAGAGAGAGAGTTGGAGATGAGGTGTGGCCAGCCGCAGAACCTACCTTGAAGACTCCAGATCATCTGAATCACGCATTCTGTGAGCAGACAAGACACACACTCCTCACCTACCCGGGTAGTAGTAGTAGTAGTAGTAGAGATTGAGGATGAAGTAACTGAATGGACATTGATACAGAACACACACACCTTGGTATTCCCTTTTCCAAAACTGAACTTTATTGCATCGGAGAGCATGACTCGAAGAGACTTTTATTTTTATTCTTTCTTTATTTTTTTTTTTTGTGGTGCCTTATTTTTGTAAATGAAAGCACAGTTGAGCTGTTAATGTTATTAGTTGTACAGTGATATTAAAATGTCAGTATGTGAGTAACTCCCTGGTGCAACTCCTATCGGGCCTAAAGTGATGTGATGTCTCCTTAACCTGAAAGTCAGGACCAAAGGTGCTACATGTATTTACAGATAGAATTCTTACTTCCCAGAACATCTCTTTATAGCAACTCTATCATGGCAACATGATGTCATGTCTAAAATATTGAAATGTGTTTTATTTTGGTGATGAAACTTATTATACTGATCCAGTAAAAGTTTGGAATGGTTTCTTAATGCAGTGGAAAGGGACAAGAGAGACTTAAAGAAATGGCTTGATATCGACAAGTTATTACTTAACTCAGGTACAATGTATCTTTATATATTTGATCAACTCAGTGAGCAAGCAAGAATTATAGATACATGATGTTGAAATTGAAAGGGTGTATGAAGATACATTTCCTGGAAAGACAACTGTTCATAAATTATGTAGGAAACTTAAAAATGTTAAAACAAAATATCTGTTGCTGTGGTTGTTTTTTGTGTGATTTTTGGATGTGTGTACCCACAGCCGTGGCCAGAGTACACTGACTGGACTGAACTCAGGAACAGGAAGTCTCAGTTTATGTGCTATGAGGCCATTTGAGAGGAAACAAATGAGAAGTCTGACAAAAAAGTGAAAGATCTGTGTTTGCCTCGGCCATGTTTGGATCGAGGCCGTGACCTTGGCGTGATGCATGCTGGTGTAAAACAGAGTCATGGGCCCGCTCTGAACGCAGCCTTTAAAATATTCTTACTCGTGACATTTACATGGACAGAATGCATTATGACCCTTAAGGCTATTGATTCTCCTCCACATGTTTACTGCTCTTACTCTGAGCCAGCAGAGCAGCTTGTAAAGTTTCTTTTGGCCGTGTCTCTAATACTTTGAGCTGTCTGTGTGCTGTAGCTGCAACATTACGGGTCTTTGTTTGAGTAAACCCCTTAGAGCAACAGATAAATCTCTCCTTCCTCTCCAAGAAGTTTGGCTTTTATTGCAGCCCTCTCCTTTGTCTGCCTGATGGATTATAGTGGAGAATTTATGCACACTTGACTTATAAATCTTGATCAGGGGCTCTTAAGCGTCATAAATCACTACTTATGCCATTATCTGTGCCTGACTGTGGAGAAGCTGCAGGGATGACGTGAAGTGTTATGGAACACTTTTTAAATATTTAGCATGTCCCTATTCATGTATTCAATCAGTCGTGATAAATCAGGCTACGCTGCAATTATAGAAGTTTCTGAAGACGTCACAGCATTTTTCTATATATTTTTTCTGCTGTGATAAAGGCACTGTTTTGTAACACACCTTTCTTGGCCATGATTGTCCTTGTTAGCCCTGGGAAAGACTCACCACCTATAGGATGGCTGTCTGCAGCCGAATAAGGGGCCAACATCTGTATTTAAACTGGTACAGAGCCCAGTTCTTGGCCCCGGCTTCAAGCACAACACGCCATTTGTTATATACCTACACCCCCTATTCTTGGATTAAAGAGAAAGTGCCACTGAAGCAAAAGTTGCTCTAGATAAACCAACAGCTGTCTTTTTCAGTTCCCTCTGTGCTCTGTCTTTCTGAACAGGCCATGTGCTGTGGTTATTTGGTTTGGCACCGGGATGATGTTCACATCCCCGCTCAACTGAAGATGACAAGGCTCCTTGGCCAATGTTTAACCCAGACATCCACGGCTGTGTTGAAAGTATTTAGCGCATGGGGGATTCTCACCGCCCTCCTGTTGGGATGTTTGTTGTACTTTCTGCAGTCTCAGCATCAGTGGATATGAAAGAAATGTCCAAAAAAGAGAGACAAGGGGGCAAGGGTAAATAATGTGCGCTGCTCTGATGGAAAGTTTTAGAGTTTGAGTGGATTACAGTGTGGTTAACTAGTGTGTCTCGCAGATTTGGCTTCATTTTTAAAGTTGGCCGGCCTTAAGGGAAAAAGCAGATGCTGATTCTGCTGAAGGCATTTTAAGATCTCACCCGATATTGTGATATTTATTTTGTGATATGTGATATTTCTGTAAAACTCCGCTGGTAGACACAATGCCACAGCAGTATCATTCACTAATTAGACTCCCAACGTCCTCCAGTAATGCGTGATTGTCTATACCATGACTTCCAGTATGATGTCCTGACTGATCTCTGACCACAGCTGAAACCATCATCTTCACTGTATTATTGCAAATATATGTTTGGCATCTGCTCAGGTTTGCATCGTTTATCAGCAGATTAACACCTCTTGTATAATCACGTATGAGCCCCAGCCACCAATCTGATTTGGATTCCACAGAAATCATTTTCCCGAACGAAGCAAAACACGACAGGTTGATGCTTACTAATCTGTTTCATATTTGGAATTTGATTAATGTTAATGGAAAGCTTGTGCTGTATCAAGGGGAGATGAGATGTTTGTGTCTGCGACTGAACCGCAGCCAAGGATCTATGGCTGCTTGTGCTGACAGAAGCCTGTGGAGGATGTCTGATAAAAGGCCACATTAGGCATGAAATAATCTCTAAATCGCCTAATGCATATCAGGATCAAACAGACGGCATGGGGAGATGGGAGGCTGCTGATGATTAGGGAAAGGCGTGGAGAAAGGAGGGGAACAGGGAGGCAGACACAAAGGAATGTCAAGGGAAATCAAATGTGGGGAAAAAAAAAGAAATATGTTCACATTGCAACCTTTTTTTTTTAAAAAAAAACAAAGCAAAAAAAAAACTGACAGGAGCCCGATTGTATCTGTAATGATAGAGGATCTCGTCAGGTTTTTTCACCTCTTCTGTATTGATTTTCATAGCATGAAGTTTCAATGTTAGCAATGCTAGTTTGGTTCTAAAGTCCCTCTCACCAAAGCAATTGATGTCATCTAAGAACAGAAAATGTTGATACAACTAACGCTACATCCAAATAGAACAGTCCTTCAAGACAATGTCTTACAGTCAGTGTGACAGTCCTGGTATTATCACTGTGCCATCTGACATTAATCTGATGGAGATGGGGTAAGCATTGTTGTCGCAGTTTGTTCACACCTTTACGCTACACAAAGTACAAAGTTGTACCAGACACCCTCATCTGGCTAACATGCCATGTTTAAAGATCGCAAATGGACGGTTTGCTCCTGTTTGCCAGATCTGAACAAGAATTAGGCCAGACCATGGCCACATGTCAGCCAAGAGTGAACCGGATACATCAAAATTGGTTGGCTTTGTTTGGCTCATCCTCTCGTCCTGACGCTTGACTTTTGCTCATCCTCCTTTTTTGGGCTCTCCGTGGTGAAGCCTCCCTGCTTGGCTATGTGGCCGATGAGCATTTACAGGTGTGGGCTTCCATTTTTCACTCTCTACTGAGCGCAAGCTCCGGGATTAACTCTAACTGAGAAGAAAGACTGCAAAGTTTCCTATAAGCCACAAGTAAAGCCTTCCATTTGCCAGTCTGTCACCACAGAAAAGTAGGAAGTAACCATCTGCATGCATTCAGTCTGAGAGCTATGCAGAGATAGTTCTTCAGTGAGTTTTGCTTTTAATGATCTGAGTGAAGTATTCTCCTTTCTGCATTTTTGATTATCTTTTGATCTAATTTATTTTCTGATTCTGTCGGCAATAGTTTAATAACTACATGTACAAATAATTCATGCCTTGTCATTAATCATTGTATATTTGTACTGTACATATACACATGTATGTTTAATGGTCCTTATTCATCATCCATGTCCCTTAGAAATTCAATCAGTACCTTGAATTAAATCGTTGTATTTGTGTTTTCCTTGATGACAGAGATGGAGATCAGTGTAATCAGAATTGACAACTTTCAGATATAAGAATGGTCATTTTGACATGATTAATTTCCCTCCTAGTTAATTGATCAACTGATTAATTAATCAGTAGAATCTGACCTGGTGACAGGCATTAATTATAGGTATGATATTCAAACAGAATCATTTTGCTGATGGTCTTGTCTGTTGAAAGTCATCTCTCGGCATATGTACGTAATTGAGATTTTTAAAAGATGTTTAAAAACTAGTTAGAAGTTCCTTGTAGCGGGCTTCATCAGTGTCTGCACAGAAAGCACTAAGTGGTTGAATCAGAAGGTAACATGTTGAATGCTGGGTTCACCAATACAGGAACGTGGAATATGGAATCATAGCCATTTTTTCTGTGTATTTTGTTTAGTTCTCTGGGATCCATTGTGGAAGGTGTTTTCATCTTTTAAAAGTAGAGACAGACAGGAAAAGTTACCACACTTCAATTATATTTTACAAATAAATGTTTTAAATCTGGCACCCAGCAGTCCTACTGTAGCTTGGTCTATAGAAACTGCTTCCAGAAAATGAGATTGCATGTGTTATGCGTGCAGTATTTTATTTTTTTTTTCTCTATCATGAAATGATTCTTTTTTGGCTAAAGCTGTGACACCACAAAATCATATCCTCTCATGCTGTAATGACAGATCCAAATTGGACCTATCATTAAGTAAAGTAATATGGCCTCAGGCAGTATAAGACATGTTTGCCAAAAATTTCAACACACAAATCTGCCATCTCAGACATTCCCAACACATGTGTAATGGTACATCATCGGAACACCAATTACAAGTATGTCAGTCAAAATAATTATAGCGGTGAAGAACCGGACAGTTTTGGCAGTCTGTACGCGAGATCCACCAGGACGAGCTGTTCCTGAGGAGATGTCATGTTTTCAGTCCTGCTGGTAGCCAGGCTCTCGGGATGGAAATGTGGGTTGGTCAATTGGTCCAGACAAATATATCTCTACAGATATTTGATATTATTTTATTTCATACAGAGTTTGTATTGGTTCACACAGTTCCTGCAGTGCCAGAAGGAGGTTGACTTATTTTTGTTTTGCACAAAATGTACTTCCAGCTCCTCAACAGACAGCCATGACATTTGGTACATAATCTCAAGGTCCCCAAAAGATGATGTAGTTTGGCACGTGCACATATAAACCATACTACCATGTTTTTCATTTTTGACAAAATAATATTTTGACGTGCTGATGCCAGAAGAAGAACTCAAGGGATCGCCAAAGTCATTGACCTTCATCCTCTGGTGACTATGAGTATCTGTTTTCATGGGGGATCCAGGCTCACGTGCAGGTCAGAGCCTTCACTTCCTTATCTCCTTGATGGATTCAAACAGAATACTGTTCAGACATGGTTTCCAGAGGATTCATCCTCATGACATTGGTGCTTCTTTACTTTTCCTCCACAGGTTTTGAGTTCAGTACCTCAACCACTATGCCATGAAGTATAGTAGATATATTCAAGGCATTACTCACATTCACATTTCCCAAAAAATTGTTGGTTCAGAATCAGAGGAGGGTATATTGTTAATTTCTGTTGATGACCAGTGACTACAGAAAGCTTACAGTGGCCAGTCCACTGTCAGAGGACTGTTTTACCTACAGTGTGAATGATCCATACTGGACAGGTGAAACAGGACATAAAAGAACATCCTTGCAGCTGGCTCATTTTGCCCAGATGTCTCTCAACATGGCTGTTTGAATGTGCCAAATTCCTTTGCTACAGTGCAGTCTCCATTTCTGTGTACCTAATCACAGAACGCTTACATTCCCTGCTGTGAGGCAAAGCAATAACACAGGCCAGGAGACCAGACTGGACATTTGGCAAATATTATTCCAGCTCCATGCTGCTGCCTCACTGCCCAGCAGGTATCTAACCGTTTATTTATGTTCATATTAATTTGTGTTGATCTTCAAAATGGTTTCCCTTCTCTTCTTTCTCCCTCGTGTTGTCTTGGATTATGTTGAGGGGAGCATACTGTGTGAGCAATCATTGCACTCCCTGAGCCCTTCCTTATCCATCAACACCAAAGACGAATAAATTAGTAACATACTGTAAACCAGATGTAGAGAGGAAACATGAGAATGTGGTACTTTTGCATGAGCCCATTTGAGTTCACCACCAGCTAATTACCAGCGCTGATGAGTCAATTTGCTGTGAAACGTGCTTGGATGGTTCTTTTTAGTTAGTGAGAGTGTAGATTGAGTATCTTAAGTTCTCTAAAGTGCACAGGAGGAATCAGATTGTTGCTCCTTGTTAGAGTATAATTCAAGCTCCACAGGGTTCAAAGTTCATCCTAAAAAAATTGTGCACACATGGACAGGCCTCAGTTTGAATGTCTTAGTCAAAGTTTTTGTTTTCCTGACTTCATGTGTGGCTTCACTTTTATTGACACTTTTAGCTCCTGTTGGTCACACAGCTGATTTTTTAAAACTCTTTCCCAACTCATCAGATACTGACGGTTGGCGCCTGAAGTGTCAGTATTTGACGGGTTGGGAATGAAACTCCTAAACTTTAACTACTTTGCAATTTCAGCTACATTTAGACAGCAGTTTCCTTTATTTCAGTCAACCCTTAAAGTTATTTTGGCACCACTTTCTCATAAATCCCTTTTTATGAAAGGTTTCTTCATTGTTACCAATAGCTTTGTTGTTGTGCAATTAAATATTAATTATTATCCCAGAGATGAGCTAGAATACCATTTTGTGTAATTGTTCAACCAACTATTATCTATTACTATTATTATCTGCACTTGAAATGGATGATGCTTAAACTGTAAATGTTATGAACTTAAGATAAAGTAATATGGGTTGATCAGAAGCTATATTTTGAGGACTTCTCTGCACAGAACAGTCTCAGTATTGAACTTCAGGACAATATTTTGTATCAGAAGAGTAAGCAAACTATTTCTATAACAAGTTTGTTTCATGCAAAAACCAAATGCAGTAAGAATGATATCAATATGTTACTGAGTGTTTGTATGTTTGTATGAATTGTCATTTTGATATGTAAACCATAGCACCAAGTAATATTAACTAAAGTAGTTTGGTGGGTGTATAACTTTTTAAAAGCAGGAAGAATGCACAACACCTTCACCAGGATGGCTGGCTTCAGCTGAATGAGGGTCGATGGGGGCTTGGACACTTCATGTTCTATGTTGATGTGCTTGATTAACTTTTCCACACTCCTGTTATCTGTCGGCTGATGTCGGTGTTTGGTCAATGAAACATTATTCAAGCTGCTTTTCTAGCTTGTTACCAATGCTCACTAGCCAAACTGATGAATGTGTCTCATTGCTACTATTTAAGGTCAGCTGCAGATTCATCACCTCTCTCTTTCCCTTTCTTGCTTCCTCTAATCAGCTGATCATGGGCATATTGTTTTGCTCCCTCTCCATTTAACCAACCAGGTTTGGCCACTATCACTATCAACCAATCATGTCACTCCGGCGCCAGATTGTTCCACCACTTCACATGAAATCGAGTGCCTCTAGCTATTGTGTTCAGCTTCGTGTTCAAGTATTTATATTCTACGTCCCACGATTCCTATCATGTATATCCTCTGTGAGCTCATCTACACAAGCTCGCCATCTCATGTGATTTTCTTTGTTCTGCTTCGTATGCAGAACCTCCATCGTCTCTCCACTCTGGCTTCCTGCTACCCGAGTTCCTCCTGCACTGCTCCCGGACAACTGTTTACCCCCCATGAACTATGGAACTCTCTCTGTGCTAAAATGAATTCCCTTACACCTTGTTTTAAGCCTCCGATCTCTGCATTTGTGTCCAAAAAGAAACCATGGCATACTTTATACAACTAGAATCTGCCATATGATATGTTTTATGTCATTAGGTGGATCTTTGCTGGAGGGTGGTGGGCACTGGGTGCAACAAAATGAAGAGAAGGTTAACTACTGTTCCTAAAAAACAAACATACAATAGTACCTACACAGTTGGTTGGAACTAAGGGCCCGCCACTCACTGGGCAGATAGCCAATCACACTTATGATAACGTGTCAACACTTGTGGTAGCCAGTCAGAATTCAGAGGGAACCTTTACAGCAGCATAATTCAGATCAAACTGATGGGTGTGGTCTGACCCATGAATACTGAGGACTCATATATTGTAGTAATGACTACGGATGACTAATGGGTTGGAATGTCAACATGTTGATGGATTGTTGATGGTCTGTTGTCATCCCATCACGTGATGGTTTCCGGTTTATGTTTTGGGACTGCAACTCCCATGTTGCTTTGTGTGTTGCAGACTTTTTTTTGGTTAAAAGTTATTCACATTTTGATGAATTTGTACCATAGAAAGTGATAATTATCTAGTAGCAGTTACCTGCTTTGACACTGAAAAAGACTGAATCTGACGAGGCGAGATGTGAAGTTATACAGGGTCCATTTTAAGTAGTCTATAAATGGATTTATGAACATGTATCTGTGAAGGACATTATAGGAAGGACATATTCATTCTTCAAACCTTTTTTTTTTTAAATTTACTAGTGAGGATAATTCTCTCACTGTTGTTACACATAAACACAATCCCACACACACACACACACCCACACACACACACCTCCCCCTCCAGCGACATCAATCCTGTACATGTAATGTAAAGGCCCCCCTTGGCTGCACACATCAATTTGCCAGACAGCCGATTCTTCTCGCCTTTCATATTGAAAATCACAATGTGCTTTTTCATTAAAGCTCATGACAGAACCAAATATGGTACCTTGGGCAATCCATCAGCACCGTGTCACTCAGCCCCATCAGAAAATGAAGTGGCACTTGAGACGTACACTGTGCCGCGTGTAAATATCAGCATCAGCACGTGTTCTCTTGACTTCAATTATGACAACATGTACAATATTCAGCAGGCTTCGGGCCACGACATGAACCACTGCTCTTGGCAAGGACTGACACCTTTTCATTCTAATAGAGACTAATGATGAAACTTATTTTATGATTTACAGTTTGAGTCAGTCAATAATTTAGTGTTTTCCACATTCATGTTTTAAATCTTGCCTTAAAGAAGACCAACATTTAAGTAAATACTCATAGTTGGAGACAGATGCTGAGCTGCTGTTTGTCTGTGTTAGCAAAGCTGTCGACTCTTGAGTATTTGATCAAAAGGCAAGTCGACTGATTGCGACAGAGCTTTAGCTGGTGGCATGTAGAAGCCAGGCCTTACTGTCCTGGGCTGAAGTTACAGTGCATATGGAAAGTATTCACAGCGCTTCACTTTTTCCACATTTCATTATGTTACAGCCTTATTCCAAAATGGATTCAATTCATTTTTTTCCTCACAATTCTACACACAATACCCAATAATGCCAATACGCAAAAAGGTTTTTTTTTAAATGTTTGAAAATGTATTAGAAATAAAGAACAAAAATATAATATGTACATAAGTATTCACAGTCTTTGCTCAGTACTTTGTTGTGGCACCTTGGCAGCAATTACAGCCTCAAGTCTTTTGGAATATGAAGCCACAAGCTTGGCACACCTATCTTTGGCCAGTTTTGCCCAATCTTCTTTACAGAACCCCTTGAGCTCCATCAGGTTGTTGATTCAAGTCTGGCTTCTGACTCGGCCACTCTAGGACATTCACAGAGTTGTCCTGAAGCCACTCCTTCGATATCTTGGCTGTGTGCTCAGGGTTGTTGTCTTGTTGAAAGATGAACCGTCGCCCCAGTCTGAAGTCAAGAGCGCTCTGGTGCAGGTTTTATTCCAGGATGTCTCTGTACATTACTGCATTCATATTTCCCTCAATCGGGACTAGTATCCCTGTTCCTGCTGCTGAAAAACACCCCCATAGCATGATGCTGCCACCACCATGCTTCACTTAAGGGATGGTATTGGACAGGTGATGAGTGGTGCCTGGTGTCCCCCAGACATAACACTTGGCATTCATGCCAAAGAGTTCCATCTTTGTCTCATCAGACCACAGAATGTTGTGTCTCATGGTCTTTGAGTCTTTTAGGTGCTTTTTGGCAAACTCCAGGCGGGCTGCCATGTGCCTTTTACTAAGAATTGGCTTCCGTCTGGCCACTGTACCATACAGGCCTGATTGGTGGAGTGCTGCAGCAATGGTCATCCTGCTGGAAGGTTCTCCTCTTCACAGAGGAACCCTGGAGCTCTGTCAGAGTGACCATCGGGTTATTGGTCACCTCCCTAATTGGTTTTCCCCGATCACTTAGTTTAGAGGAATGGCCAGCTCAAGGAAGAGTCCTGGTGGTTCCAAACTTATTCCGTTTATGGATGATGGAGGCCACTGTGCTTATTGAGACCTTTAAAGCAGCAATAAATCCCTCTGTACCCTTCCCCAGATCTGTGCCTCGAGACAATCCTGTCTCGGAGGTCTACAGACAATTCCTTTGACTTCATGCTTGTTTTGTGGTCTGACATGCACTGTCAACCATGGGACCTTGTATAGACAGGCATGTACCTTTCCAAATCAACTGAATTTACCACAGGTGGACTCCAGTTAAGCAAATAAAGGAATTCTGATTCTGATTGCTAAAATGCCTTAGCGTACATGTTTACTTCAAGCTCTCAGCGTTCAAGTCATGAAATTGTGATGTTTTTTTGTTCATCCATGATTGTCTGTGTCGCTTCTCTACAAACATCATCATCAAGCTCACAGATTACGAGTCGTGGAACTGATCAGTAGTACTGATGAGTCAGCATACAGGGACGAGAGGTCCAGGATTTATAGACGGCAAGGCTGTGGAGAGAGTCTCCAGTAGGGTGAGAATTTCATAGTGCCACACTTTGGCCTTGATGCCCCGTGGGAAAAAAAAATAATAATAATAATCATTGTACAGCCACAGTGGCCTTTATGCCCCTGGCCCTGTCCAAGTTCCATGTAAAAAGTACCACTGTAGCATAGTGGGCTTGCCTTGCATTAGAGCCACCCAAGTGGTGGAGTCTCATCATCACATCGATGATTTCCTGTCAAAGCCTGAGCCTTTCAAACAGCAGCAGCATCTCAAAACGGAAGAATTACACTTACAGCAAAGGTACACAAGCGAGCTAAGTCAGTTTTGATATGATGCGTAACTGACTTATGTGGTAGGATTAAGTTCGGTAAAGTTGGAAATATATTCACAGATTCGAACTTCCCGGATCAGTAACTCACAAGCAAAACATTGTTAAAACACAAACAATGACTCTTTCCTACCATAGTGAAGTAGACAACGAGCTATAACCGTATTCTCATCAAAACGAGCTGTGATCTGGACAGGACATCATCATTGGTCTCTTTGGTCAGCCGTATATGAGACGAGGGTGCAGGGACCATCTACAAAGAGCAACACCAAAAAGTGATACTACAAAAAATATTCAGTTACTTCACTAATGTTCAGTGTAGTGTCACCAAAGTCACCCCCCACATTAGTGGTCTCCTGCTGGTTATTATACAACTGTTTGGAAAAAATGTGAGTTGCCATAATTTTGGGGAATTTCTATCGGGAGAAATAATCAAAAACACTAATATTCAGTGTAGTGTCACCAAAATTACCTAACCCTACTTAAATAAATAAATAAAAATATTTTCTGATGTAACATTAACTTGATATTGGTATTAAGACATTTTGTAATACATAATCCATGTCGTATTATAAATAATGATGTTGTGGTATCAATCTGAAAAGTGAATCATTGATATCATCATCATGGCCTTGCCAAATGGCCTTGCCCCTGAAATAACAAACTTCCAACCCTGGTCTCTAGTATTAAAGCACACCAACCTGTAAATCAAACAAAAAAGGCTGAGAAGAGGCAGACTGCCCCAGAGCCTACTGGTGAACTCTTACTGGTGCACAGTGGAGATCATCCTGATGTACTGCATCACAGTGTGGTCTGCTAGCTCCATCAGGGAGGAGCAAATGGCTCAGCACAGGGTCATAAAGAAAGCACAATGCATCATGCATGGTGTCAGCTGCCGGCTGCTGAGGACATCTACCGGGCCCGATGGCATGGCAGGGCAGGGCCTCCACATTCATCTTTGACCCAACCAATCCTGCTCACCATCTCTTCATCCTCCTCCCCTCCAGCAGACGATTCAGGACTATATATGAGCTCAATGCAAGACTGACAGCTTTGGGGACGAAGCTGTCATTCAAACTGTTGAACAGAGCCTAAATCTTGAATCTAGGATGTACCAAGTTAACAAATAATGTCGCATTGCATCTGAGGAATTGTTGTGGGAGGCATAAAATAAGAATTTCTAAATAGTTTAGCTTTAATGTCATTATAACAACAAGACTCTTGCTGAAAGTGTTCCTACAACTGGTGTAAATAAACAGTACAATGATATAATAAACAGACACTGACATTCTTAAAAGTATTTAAATAATTTATTATTGCAGATACCAACTTGTGCTGTTCTGAGAATCCTGTGACAGTATATTAATGACTTTATTAACATTTTATGTAGTAACAGCAACATAGATGATGTTTTTGAAAGTTAAACACACGACCCTTAAGTCAAGTCAACTGACGTATTTTTTCATTGTATTGAAGTACTTTGCAGAGAAATTGTAAGTTAGATTTTATTTTTTTAAAACTTCATCAACTCAAAATCTTCAAATCGATCCCCATTATAAATTCATACAAAACGTTCCTCTTTAGAAAGTGGTCCCCAGTCTTTCAGTGCAATGCAGAGATCTGCAACATATTTAGCATAGCTTAGCACAAATACTGGACGCTGAGGGAAACTTACATCCTAGCCATACAGCAGTTATATGAGTTTACCAAGGAGGATGTATTTCTACATATGTATCTCGTCTAGTGACTTTACTGTAACACACTTTGTAATGTAGCAGGTAGCGTGTCCTTATAGTAACTCTCCATTTCATTGCAAAATCAGCAGCGACTGAGGCACACGTTCCCGATGAAGTCATGGACAGATGGTGAGCATCATTTTTTGTGTTTGCTTTACGCCACCAAATGTGCTGGCTACATCTGGCCTGGCACTGAGTGCCGAGCAGCAGCAGATGTGCTGCCGTGAATACCTGTCAGTCAACAGCAGTGCAGCAACATAAGAGCATCGTTTAGCCTCACATGTCTTTTTTAAACCCCGCTGGTGGATAGAGACATAAACCTGGCTGCAAGTGGTAGGTCAAAACTGGGCTGGCTAGGTTATTGTCAACTGAAGGTGTTTTATGTTTTTTTCTTTATATCTGCCGAGGAGGTTATATTTTTAGCTGTGTCTATTTGTTGGTTTGTCAGCAAGACAACAAGATCTGTGTAAATTATAGGGATAAATTAATGAAAATGTTAAAGAAAGTGAGGAACAAAAGCCTGGATATGCACCTCTATCTGGAGTCTTAGCCAAAAGTTAAAGGGACAAACCAACCAACTAATGGACAAGGTTGAAAACACCTTCCGTATTCGTTTGGAGGCTTAGGTTCTGCCATTAAAGACAAAATGAAGCAAGTAGAGTGTCAGAAAGAGATAGAGGTGGTGAACGCTGTGAGGGTGGAGCCACTGAGACTTGAGGAGTTAAAGGGTGGCCTGAGAACTCACTGTGAAATCGCTTGAGCCTAAACTGTGCCTTGGCAATGTCCCATTACACACACCTACAGCCCTTGTATATTGCCAAATACACCTGATGGTTTTCTTACCCCTCAGTATTTACATCATGTATTTGTAATGTAATGTAATGTATCTACATAAGGATCATTATCATGATTCTCATTATGCACTCTGAGAAACATACTTACAGCAGACAGTAAAAACAAGGTGGACACCCCTCACATCACTGTGTGAACACAGAGGGTTTTTTTAAACTATACAGTAGAGACAACCAACCACACAAACGGTTCTGAATAAACTGTGCTCACTGTTAAACCTTGATCATAATAACAAAACCAAATAAAGCACATTTTCTATGCATTCAAATTAAAGCTTAAACATGTTTATGGACCCACTTATTACTTTTGTTTCCGAAAGTGTTGTGAAAAAAATGATATCGATCTTGTGTCTGTGTGTTAAGTTTGCAGCTTGAATCTGGAAGTGGTTAGCTTTGCTTAGTAACTGGCAGTATCTCTGAAGACAGCTGAACTCAGGCTGAACCCCGCTGGGTCAATTTCTTCTTCTTCTTTCAGTTCAAATAGTCACTTTTGAACTGAACACCACAGTGTGGGACGTTCTCACTCCTTTCTGAATGTGTATTGTACATTCTAGTAACAAAGCTCCACCAGCCTGTCCTCATCGGGAAAAAGACCATGAAGGTCGACTTCGAAAGCAGTTCATCACGACCCATACTGTAATAGGATTAGACTTTAATTGGTTTCTCATCTTGACTATTCAGTAACACATCGCTCTCATTGAGTTCAGTTTTCACTTGGAAACAGTAGTGAGAAGATTCACCGCTCACATTTTGTTGGATGGCACTGTTTCTGAAATGTCTGCTCCCAAATTGATTTGCCATTTGCAGGTGACATTTTAAACTTCTCAGCAACAGCTTTTGTTGTCCTATCTTTATCCTGTCTGCACAACCTGTGTGTGTGTGCACGCGCGTGCGTGCGTGTGTGCGTGTGTGTGCCATGGTATGTCAGCATCACCCCTTAGCAGACCTTTTGGGGATTATTATTACTCTGTACATGTTTGTCAAAAACGACCTAAAATGATATTTATTTATTTTTTTAAGTTATTTTGATGAGAAATTACAAATAATGGCAAGCATAAATATATTTTGTATAAGGTGGCAAAATCCAACTGATAACATTGGAGGGTGATTAAATGGGCTTAATTTGGGGGCAGCAGAGCTTAATCTGACCCAGGGTCCCAAAATATTCTAGCACCGGCCCTAGAAATTTCACAGATGAAGAAGAAAGGTGTTAAAACACGTGTCTATCACATCATCCTGATACACAAAATTAAATTAAACTAAAGTGGTTTATTTCTATGGTTTCAACACGGGGCATCTCCAAATCATCATCCATCATCACTGACATGAGTAAATACAGAACTGCCCAGAGCTGATGATTCTTGACAGTGACCCGCTCAGTTTATTCATTTGAAATAAAACACTGTCTGTCAAGAATTAGCCTTGTTACAACAGGAAGCAGCATGTCACATACACAGTGATACAGAGCTGAACAAATGCATTTAAACTGGACAGGTCAGAGAATTCAAGTGCGATGAACTTAAGAGGGAGGGAGGAGAAAAGAGGACAGTGTGTGTGTGTGAGTGTGTGTGTCTCAGGTACACAAAAACAGGACTCAAATGCAGATACAGAGGCAGAACAAAAAGCCAGCTTTAATAAAGGCTGAAATCCAAAATGAGATCAACAAAAAGGAAGGTACCAACAAACTGACAATGAAGACAATCCAGGCAACCAAACAGTAAAACAATAAGGATGACAAACCATGAATCCAAGGGGAACAATACACAGACACGCAGGATGAAGGTACGGAGACAACAGGAGTGAAGTGAGGACAAGAACTGAACAGAAAACAACAAAGAGTGAAGGAACAACACAGGCTTGAGTACAAACTGAACGAGATGAGGGGATGAGCTGCAGGTGGAGAGACACTGGGAACGGGACAGTGCTAATGAGACTGATGCCAGATGAGTGTGACATTGTAAATGATGATTTTACATTTCAAAAACAAATCTTAGCTCCTGAGTTCATCTGAGCTCATTGTTTGGCTCTCTGGTCCTCTGGTTTAGTTCCATAACATCCTCTTTAGGTAGCAGCAGGCACAGACAACTTCCTTCAGGAGCTGAGACCAAAACCAGAACTAAGTCCATGCTAGAAAACACCCACCCCACCTGAGCTGCTGTTCACCAGATACACTTAAAAGGTAAAGATGTATCAAAGTAGTGTTCAGAACTACAAAATAAGCTACCGCAGATTTGTGAATATTACCATTAGCCATTACAGCAATTGTTCCCTAATCATACCAGTATTCATCACTCAAGAAATTACTGTTTTAAAAAAAAGTGTTTTTTTTTTTTCTATTTGTCTAAAATATCACTGTGTGCATGTTCATCCTGTCACGTCTCACAGTGTATCAAGCTGTGCCGCGTCTCGCCTCGCTGAATTAAAACAACAAGCTTAATGGAACTCAGATGTGTTGGCGGAACCATGAAAAATACCCTTAACCAGAACTATATCAAGCACCAATCCTTCAGTATAGTGAGACTGACAGAGAGACAGGGAAACTAATCTTTAACCAAAGACTTTCAGTATTTATCATCATTAAGCAGCAGCTCTGTGAGCAGGAGGAGGAAGTGGACAGATGGAGCAACTGCTCTGCCTTGTTGTCTTTCCTCCAGCTTCTCCTGCTGCTCAGCTCATGGACCTCTGCCCAGTTCACTCCTAATCTGTAATCTATAAAACTTTCTGAGTTGGTCTGAAAATCTCATCAGTCTCCATGTTTCTGTTGGTGAGCAGAATCTCCAAGTAGAGACGCGCTACCTGCTCCGGAGTCCTCTGGTGCAACAAGAGGATTACCGACATGAGCAGATGATTACTTGGAAGGATTTCTCAGGATGGGGATACAGCCGTTGGCACCCGAGCTGCCAGAACCTGGCTCCTCTACTCGCCCAATCAAAGCACTGCACCTGTCTCTTCATTAGCCCTTCCTCTTTGTCTCTGCTCACTGTTGGCAAGTACACTCAGACACTCCAAATAAATTACAAATTGTCAGGGCCTGTGCCACTTCTGATAATAATGTGCAAGAGCCAAAAAAAAAAAAGTTGGTTTGTGGAACAAAAGCATGTCAATATTAGTGCTATGAATATAAATGTGCTTTGACATGAAGCTTTATGTGCACTGTCTTCACCAAGCTCTGTTGTTGTTTTGGAGTTTAGTTCCCGTCTTCTTATCGAAGCTTCTCTCTGTATTCCAGTCGTTACGAGTCTCACGCTTTTGATGTTTGAGAAAGAGCGCCGTCGTTCTTGTCTCACAATAACACGCTGCAGCGCCTGAGACAGCTGACTGATAAGAGTTCACCAGAGCTGTGAAGAAACAAAGAGAACAGCGTGTACAAAGAACCTGAGGGTTGCTGTCTGCATGTTTTAGCCGACTTGACTGTTGTTGTCATCGCCCTGTGGTCCCTCAGCCTTACGGCTGGCGTCAATCTATAGACTGAAAATCACTTTTAAGAAAACCCTGTCAGCATGCTTTGTAATCAGCTGTCAGCAAATGCAAAACATTCATAATTTAAATGAAATGGGTAACAGACAAGGGGCTCGATTGATTTTTACCCAGCGTCTTAATTAATGTTTTATTAATGCAGGAGGGGCATCTAAATGTAGCAGTTTTATTGTATTTACCAGAGCTGGACAACGTTGTACCTGACACCTGTGAAATGAATGAGTTATGTGTTTGTAATACCTCACATGGCAACAGCAGTCTATATAATTCAGCAGTAACCCGGAGTACATGGCACTGACAGTGTAATCAGAACACCATGGGCCCTGACCAGGCTGGAAATTCTGATACATCCCATCATCAGTCCAATTGCTCTCTCTCCAATGTTTGTCCGTCCACTGAACCAGGAAACTCCTCACCGCTTCGAAAAACATGTGCATTAAAAAGCTATCCCAACCCTGCAAAATCCAGATGGTCTCTCTGTGTGTTAGGAACTGTTGGGCTCTAACAGTGATTGCTGTTTGTCTACCCCAAAGTGCTGGATTAAAGGCTAGGATCAACCAGGGTGCCTTTTGGCACATTCTGAGGCTTTTATCATTGTGCCACTCGTCCTGCTTCATCAGCTACTGCCAATTCACACACTGTGCCAGTGACGGCAGGACTTTTATGGCCTGCTAAACAGGTTGTGGGAATATATTAACAGGCGACAGGGATGACACTCTTACCTATATTTTTTGCAGACAGGCCCTGCAGACTCAAGTCATGTGATGCCAACTGTTAGAGTCAGACTTGTAAGTAATGTTAGCAGCCCGGTTGTAGGGATTTCAAATGCGGCTGTATGGTTCTTTAAGGACTGCAGAGGGTTTGAGCCTGTGACCTGGGTGATTCCCTGAGTTTCCCTCAAGCACCATGAAGATGATAGTTGTGTTTTTTATTGAATATCTCAACAACAAAAAGGGCAGATAGCCATGAAATCTGTTAACATTCAAGCTTCAGACTGCAACACTGCAGCTAACTAGAGACTGTTTGTTGGATCAACTTGATTATTATTATTATTTTTATTTATTTTCATTTAAATGGATTGAAGTGATATTCATCAGTGACATAACACCAGCAGCGTTTCTCTATAAACATGTATAAACTGCAGCTCTGTGTGAATGTGCAGTGGTGGTTCTCACATGTCCTCTGGGCAGTGGCACTTTTACGAGCGGCGTCCTCTCGAAGGTAAATGATGGCATCTGTGCTGTGATAAATTGGATTACACATTGCTTATGCTTTGATGAAACAACATAATGAGCAAAGGTGTGCGAGCACAATATATCCCTGCAACGAAAAGCAATTACATCTGGAGGCCATCCAAGTCAACCATACTGCACACTGAGCACAAAGTGTTCACTGAGCGCAGGCGACTGGGACATTCTGACACAATCACCATGCAAGCATCTTTCTCTGAGTGGCTGTCAGAATGTCTAACACCCCTTTTAAATTAGAGGTTACTGCCCAGAGTTAGAATAGAGATTTAATAACAAATACATATTTTCTTATCCTGCAGAGTCACAGGTGAAATATACACATCTAACATCCCTCACATATAAAATTTAACTTAAAAACTGCACTTCTAATCCCCTTGACCTGACCTGACCTCATAAAAGTGGAGAACAACATGTACAGTTGAATTAACAAAATACATTCTCTATGAAGTAAACTGCTGCATTTAGCTGTGTTGCACCTGCTGATTATCTGATTATTAATTTTCATGCCCACAAAGTTTCTGTTATACGCATATTTCCACTAGAACCAAGCCAAAGCTGTAAACTGTACCTTGCTGAGCTATTAATGAAGAAAATCTTCATTTTGTAGCCTTGATATTAAAATTAGGGACATGGTCTACCATTCAGAGACATCCTCCGTCCCCTGCTGTCTCGGCACCGTCTGTGTGTCTGTGCTGACACGGCTCTGAACTGCCGTGGTCTTGGCTGACAGGAGACTCCTGAGGCAGGGAGTCCTCTACCTCATACAATCATTTATAATGCTGCTACATGAAATATTGCTAATTGCTAGATAACCTAGACAGCCTATCTAATATGCAACCAATGTAGTGTGTTCGTTATTGTGTGTGAACCCAACCACAGACGCAGACAGACAGGTGGGAGTATTGGGAACACTGCTGAATCTTCCATTACAGCCTAATCTGCATTCACCTCCAGAACTGACGGACAGAGAATACAAAGAATCTCAAGCTCTGACGACTTACTTTATTTCAGTGTCCATCAGCGGCGTATTGGCTCACTTGTCCTCATTAATCTTAAATCAATCATATTTAATCATATTATTATGATGCTCATAGTACTGGCTCTAATTACACAATATCTGAGATGTTGAGAGGGCAGAAGCAGAAGGATTGACTGAAACTAATATGCGTGGTTGGCTATTGATATCTCAGAGGACCACCATCCATGATTTACCTGCAGTCAAATGACTTCCTGTCCCCACCACATGAAGAACAGCTTGTGAAGCAGCACTGTGTTTTCACTGAGGTTCAAGTGCAAATGCACAACAGACACATAAACACACTTTCCTCTCTCACACACTGATGAATTATTTGTGACAGCCCCTCACTTTTGCGAGGAACAATGTGAATCCTGCATTGATTGCTCCACTCTCGTCTCCTGTGCCCTGCTCTGCTCTGCTCGACACCGTGTCTGTGGATGGAGAGCAGTTTTGTAGATGCAAGCTCCTATTGCAGCTGCAAGGTAGAAACAATTAGATATGGCCCAGCTGCTAGAAGGGTGATGACCAGCACACACACGCACACACACACTTGGATACTTTGTTTCAACACCCAGGTAACGTACAGAAACACACATGAAACGGGGCCATGTCATAGAAACCGAACTATTAAACTGCTTTTGCGTTTTTTACTTTAAGAATAGCATGTCATGTATTTGTGAAAATGAACTCTTCATATACAGTCATGGTCAAACGTTCACTGGTGAAGAACATGTTCATCATGTTAGTGTTCAGTTCCAGTGATTTCTACAGCTCTCATGTGTCTGTGGAACACAAACTACTACACAAAAAACATTCATGAAATTGGGTTGGTAATTAATTTATTATTGGTCTTCTGCAAATGAGACCAAATCTGATGGATCATAAACGTACAGTAACTTGAAGGATGAATTTATGTGATTGTAGAAAGTTCTCAATTACATGTTCTCTGTATCTTAACTTCTTCTAACTGGTCCTGATCGATCACAGCTGATCATTTTAATAGGACTCGTTCCAAAACAATGCAATGAGAACGTTTAAGGAGCTCAACATTGATCTGAAAGAGCACATTATTGATTTAAACATGTCAGGAAAGTCACTCGGAGCCATTTCAAAGCAGTTACAGTTCCAATTAGCTTAGCATGTGAGCGAACAGCACACACTCTGTAAGTGTGTCATTAAAAAAAAAAAAATGTCAACATAAAAACGTTTAATTCTGCTCCTGACTAATGTGTCTGCAGGAAAATTAAATGGACAAATAGGAGCAACAGCAACACTGACTTACCAGGAGATGAACCTCAGAAGGTCAGACCACTATAGATAAAATCAGACTTAAACACTTTCATGTTTGTGATACAGCTCTGTATTGTATAATGATGTGAATGACCTTGAACCTTGAATAATGGGTGCAAATCAAGTCATTTATAGACACTAATATCTTTTGGCCAATGGCAAACTGATCGGCGACCCACTGGTCAGAATTCCATCTCCTACTCACAGAATCATGACTCAGATCCTGTTCACAGAGTCTGCTCTGGCTGTCTTGGACCTACCCTTCTCCTTCCCGGCTTCATGTGTGTGGTCTGTTTCTAAATGGGCCTCGGTAAGGGGCAGCACATTGACATGCCAAGGCAGTTGGACTGTTTCTGTTGAATACCGATCAGTGCCATGAGGGGCTCTGGTTATTTGGATGGCATTTAAATCTTATTCATGTCGATTGAGATCAGTGTCACAAAAGAAGGCTCGATCCAGCTTTGCTTAAGTAATGAGATTGTTATAAAAGCATAGATTACTGCCAGCCATCACTGCAGCCTCTACATTATCTTCACTTATGCATGTCATGTCTAATTTTAAAGTACTTTTTTACATCCATTGATTTAATTACCTTGCCTTAGTTTGTCCTTTGGACTTCTTGACAACAATGTCATTTTAATTATATCTCTTTAAAAAAAGGAAAAAGAGTAATGTCATTTTCACCGCTGATGCAGTGATGAGACAGCTGAGCGGTCGAAGAGACTCCATCCTGATTCTAGATGCAGTCGTATCATTATTAATGAGAGCTATCACTTTGACCTTGGAGAGACTAGTAGTCGGATGGACGTGCTGATGAGAACAAATTAGTTATTTATACAAACACATATGAAGATACTGTATAGATAGGTACAGTATATTCCATGCTATGTGTTAATGTCACGACACAACCGTTTTAACACATGATTTTGTCATCAATCTGGAGTCTGTCCTCCACAGAAACTCTGCTCAGCTCGGGGGTCTCACTTATTAACATTGGATGGGCGCAAAATATGACCTTAGAGAGGCGCAGCATACAGTTGTGTGCAACTGTAAGTAAACTTTGACCAGTGTACAAACTGCTCATGTTTGATTCCACATTATCATAAACATCAAACCAGCTGTGGCATCTGTACATGCACTTGTTGTGTTTGAATCTTCTGTGAACATCTCTGCCTCTAGTGAGAGTTTGATCTGGGATGCTGTGGTGGACACAGGTCTCTGTAAAGATGTGAGAACAATGGTCTCTGGTTTCACATTGCTTGGCCAGCTTGAGACCCCGTTTGTCCAAACTTGTCAGACCTTGACATCATAATCAAAGGTTCACATCCCATCTCCTGCTAAGCCAATGCTGGTTTCCTTGGTTACCTCAAACACGTAGTTTTAAATATAGAAGAGTTCATAGAATACTTTTGTAACTGGCATATAGTCAGTTCTGAACAGCACTGATAAACATCTTTTTTTGTTAGCAACACTTGTATGATATGTTGTCCTAGATATGTAATCCTCTTTATTTTCTTGTTCAGTTGAGTGTTTAAGATCATGTAGGTTTCAGCTTTCTCTCTGGAAGCATATTTTCACACATGCTGTCACACCCTGATTCCACTCTTCAGGGAGCTTGAGGTCAGATTGTTATGTAGTCAAAGGCGTGCGTGACACTCAGTGGATCACACCTTTGGATTTCCACCAAAGTTCATCTCCCTAATCATGGCATGTCGTGGACAGGCAAACGGTAGCACGCCAGATCAAAAGCGCACAAGCGACTTTCATTTCCTCAAACTGAGCATGAAAAGGCCTGCCTCTCAGGGGCAGATAGCATCAGGGCTGAGCAGGTTTCACAGCCCATGTCCCATCTAATGCTGCTCTTGTCTCCTACATTTGTTTTCGCCTTGTTAAAGTAGTCATCTGTGAAAGCAGGGATCCTTGTAAAAGCACAGAGCAGTGACTAATGATGAGGCTATCTACGGCACGGCACACATTTTGTTGATCTTGTTTCACATGAAAGATAGTGATATCAGCTGTTTAACCCTTCTTACCAGTAAAGCTGGGTCTGCGTCTCAAGAGGATACGTTTTATCAGTCGTCTCAGAGCTGAATGATTAGATTACTCAAGCAGTGAGCAGAGCCATTTATTGGAGCTCTGATGACTCAGTAATTACTAGATCCCTGAACAGCAGCTGAAACCCCCTCCCTCCACATCTTATCACAATCACAATCAATGAGCACTGAGCCTGAAAGTCTTGCCAGAAATCAAGCTACTTTATGCTGTGATTGGCCAGGTGTGTAGAAGTGTGACAGGTGGGTGAATCTTTTTTTTTTTCTTTTTTGTCATTCTTAACAACTTTGTCTTTTTCTGAGTGAACGACTTCGACACCACACATGTTTTCCTGGTAGACTGTATCACAGTGTGTGCGCCTTTAACAACAGTTTTCCATTCATCGCACCGGCATTACAAAGCGTGACCTTTCCACCAGGATGCTGTTGAATGTACTCTCGCACTGACGTCATGAGCCTGTGAGAGATGAGCAAGTGAGTTTATTCCTCTGTGAAATATGTATGAGACCAGCACTCCATTCCCTTAATATATCAGCACCAACACAAAGACACATGCAATACAAAGAACTCTTGAACAAAGCTCTAAAAGGCAGTGGGATGCAGCAGGCTGTTGGCTCTACCCCAGAGCTCTGCCAGTGGAGCAGCGTTTGAGACTTTAGACTTAATCAAACAACACTTATCACTGAAACACAGAGACCTGAAAAGCAGCTTACATGTGACAGCTGTATCACGGTGCGAGTTGTGGTTCTGTTATTTCCTGTTGTGTTATGAAGTTAGATCCTCCAGTGTCATGTCTTACTTTCTACTTTATCCTTTTGTCCATTCTCTCACCCTCACCTGTGCTCTCTCAGTTAATCACCCCTTGTGTGTTGAAGTCCTTGTTCTGCCCTCTCTCTTGCTCAGGTTGTTCAGTTTCCCTGACTCTGCTGTTCTGTTTTGCCCTGATGTGTCTCCCTTTCACTTCTTCTTCCGTTGTGTGGTTCTGGATTTTTTCGTTTGTGAGTCTTCATCGTATTCCTGGTTTGCCATTTATACTTTTTTTTTTTTTTTGCTTTTTTTCCTGGATAACTTGTTTCTAGTATTGGATTTGCATTTGTCAGCTTTTTGTCATTAAAGCTCAACTTACGTTTAGTTCTTGTCCGCCTGACTGTCTTGTGTTTGGGTCCCCTTTGTTTTATAGTGACAAACTACCTATAACTTTACAACTTCTACAAATTTATTTTCAGTGACAGAAAAAACGTGGAGTTCTGGCACCATAAAAAAGAAAAAAAGATTTAAAAAAAAGAAAAAAAAACACTCTGTAATTCAAAATAGATGTTTTCATGTTTCTGAGAATCAAGGAATTTAACAATAATTCCTTTGATGCAGTTCATCTTCCCTCTGTCATTTTGAATGGATGATGCCATATCTCAAAATGATACAAGAGTAATAACCAGATGGATTAGTGGACAGGGCTTTGGGGATCAGCCACTTGGTGACTGGGACATGTTACTCCAACTTAAATGGTTAAAATGTCTTCCAAATATCAGTCCACTGTAGCGGGCGCCATGAATGAAAGGGATAAAGGCAGTTTTGAACAGTTTTAACTGTTGTGGTGTTTGTGTTGAGCATTTTCTTGCCTCAGGTGCAGAATCTTTACTGAGTCAGTGCTTAACGACCCTTTGATGCTTATCATGCGATGCAGCTGTAAGTTCTAGACCTCACGCAAGATCAATGCAATACATCACACTCACAGTCTGAATGCAGGAGGGATTCATCTGAATAGGATTGAAATTTACATTCACCTACTTTTTCTCCCAGACAAAGTAAATTGCACCTGTGTCCACCTGAAACAACTGTTCCACTATTAAACTGTTGTATAGTCTGTGTGCAGGGCCGTAGCCAGGGTTTAGAAATGATTGAGGTCCAGAATTTTGTCTCTGTTCTTCATTTAGTCTCACCTGCAGTAGCAAAGTAGAGGTAATGACTAAGATAACTATTTATAATTGAGTACAAAAGTACCCTTTTATTTGATGTGGATCTGACTGATCTGATTATTCTATGGGTAAAGGTAAAGAGGTGAACACACATCTGCATTTATTTGTGATGAAATGACAAATGATCATCTCCCGATTAGATCTAATACCATATATACACCAGGACAATATTCCCAGTTTGTACCTTTCCAGTGTGTACAAAATATGACATTATTAAACTCTGTTTAGTTAAAATTATATTATTTGCTTGTTTTCTCCTTTGTATTGATTTGGGAAATAAATGAGCAAATTGTGTATGTGCATAAACAAACATGTCTGTTATGCCAACAATGTCATACAAAGAGTGTTAAGCGTCCTTAAACTTTGATAAATCCAGTATCGATGCCTCATGTCCCAGTTCCTATCTCAGACGATCACAGATCAGGTTTTACCCCTTCCCACACATCTGGTCTGTTCAATCACAATCCAATGAATACAATTAGATTAGAGATGTGGCCACTTCAGTCTGTTATCTTTTTGAACATGTCTCATATCAGATGACTCATCAGACTTCATGACTTCATTTTTCCCTTAAGACCCTCTGTGGTTGAAACATAAGCAGGATTTTATGTAGGTTCCTCAGGTTACTGGAGTGGTAGAGGTTGGTGTTGAGCTTGCAAGTGACTGGGCGGCAAGGTAGCAGAGCAGCTGGAACTCGGGGTTGTGCAGGCTCCAGGACTGGCGAAGAGAGGCAAACGTTAGCCTCAGAAGGATCGAGGTTAAATTCACGAGAGAGGTCACTCCAAGGAAAGCGAACAGCGAAGCCATCTTCACCACAGAGCTGCCAGATTGGAAAACAATCTGGCAGCTAGTGAAGAGAAGATGGGGGTCTGATTGGGGCAGTTAACAGGACCAGTTCCTGGATCCAGTTGAACACGTTGGGCCTCTCTGACAATCAAATCAATTTCCCACAAGGCAGTGCCGACTACACAGGAATGCTTTAAGATGGGAGAGGACATTAGGTTAGATGTTGCAGGAGCCAGGACAGTAGGAAAGAGTGAAGTTGAAGTGGCGGAGGAATAGGGACCAGCGGGCTTGTCTTGAATTCAGCTGCTTAGCTGAGTGCAGATAGGACAGGGTGTGACAGGAGTGGTAACTTGGAGTCCTTGAGCAGAGAGAGATCACTGGATTATTACTCACAGTTGCTGGAGAAGCTGCATGAGGTGGAATCACTTGACAGGAGCTTCTGCTTAGCTAGGCGTTGAGAAGGGTGACGTTTGCGCTGAGTCCATGCTGTCACTGTGGAAGCAGCTCGGCAGCAGCTGAAGGAATGGACAATCATTATAATTGGTCTGATAGTTTGTGTTGTCACTCGTGTCACAAAATGACTGGCAGCCTATCGGGACACTCAGTCTGGGCTTCAGGGAGGTCAAACAAAGAGATAACTGGAGTTTTCAAGTGCAGTGTTACACACTAGTCTAAGGGTGAGTCAGAACATGTGACTCTGGTCTTCATTCAGTCTCTTGACCGGGGTGCTTGCTGTAGCATGTAGCATGTGACACGTGTCACATGTGATATGTGATATCACGATGTGGTCAAACACCACTCCAGGGTTCCTCGCACAGGGTTTCTGTCTTACAGGTGTAGTAACAAAGGCATACAATCTAAATGATCTTCTCTACATTCCTGCAAAAGACATTGAGGGTCCCTGTAATGTGCATTTTGATCAAAAAGGTCCGCAATACCACAATGTAAAAAAACAGTATTAAGAGTAGTGAATGTTCTGCATTTAAGACACTTTGTATTAATGCCTGAGCTGCCTCTTTCTGCTGCAGCAGCATGAGGTAGAGCTAGTTTATCTACTTGTCTCCCCTGACCAAAGGTTCATAATTAGATCATGTAACGATCACAGAGCAACACTTCCTCTCTGAATAAAGCTGTGGGATATGGTGAAGTGCTTCACAAACCTAGTTTTGGCCTTGAGAATAGAATGTTTGATAACAGATATGTGTTCCAAAGGTCAGAAATGAGTATCTAACCTAGAATTACAAGCCTCTCTTTATAATTGGAGTCAGTGTTTGGACCCGGTTGCTGTTAGGCCCTGAATTAAATGTAGGCACTTAACTGAAGTATACTACAGTATGTAAACACATGCCAGCAAACTAATGAACTGAATTTGATAACATTTTCTGATGTGGCAAACTTCAAACCAATTAAAAACTGCAAAATTTGGACATGTTGCAATGAAGCATCTAAAATAATGTATCTTTTTGGGGGGAAATCCTGCTTGGCCAGCATGTAACATTAAGTCAAATAATTTTAATGAGCAACTGCTGCCTTTGCATACCAGTCAGCTTCCTAATTGGAAGGATGACCTGAAATACACACCTGTAGGGCATGAGGTGTCACGGCAGAAACTGAGATGTTGCATGGACATCCACCTTGTCTAGACACAGCAGCAGTGGCAGGTCAGTGACCTCTCCAATAAGTGCAGACATAATAAATGAACATGACACTGTTGGAGGGGCGCTGGGCTCTCAAGGTTAGACTGGACTCTTGAGATTTCCTCTCTGCAAATTAGCCAGAGGTCTCCACCCCTTGGACACAGTGCATCATGTTTCCGCAGCTTGCTCTGTATGAAGGCTCTGCAATTATGCCTCAACTTTGTCAACAACATGTGGTATTATGAAGATTTTGTGGCAATTTCATAGTGAAATTAATAGTCTGACAAAGATTGTGGTGTGAAAGAGGAAGGTACGCTTGCAAATGTGCTGAAAGGAGGTAAATTGGGTGACTATTGATCAAAAAAGATACGCTCAAAACAAAGGAGATTGATGATCTGTTGTCTGTATCACGAGAGCGATGCTTTTATTTACATCACAAAGTTGCTGTTCTTTTCCAGTGATTTATTTGTAACATGTCAAAAATTATGTGAGTGAAAATCGTCTTGTTTTGGAGGTCATAGGTTGTAGCTTCCAAATTTTGTATGCTGCCGCACACACGCGCACACGCACACACACACTGCCTTCTCCAGAGATCTTCACAACCAGCACATGTAGATTGTGTTAATGGGTTAGAGTTTGCTTACACGTTTAGAGTTTACTGTCAACTTTGTCTTCACATTTTTGTGCGTATGCAAGCTTTATCAAAAGGACAAAAGCGTGCTGCCTGTTGCATCCAGGTATCACTATCATCCTTTCAGCAGCCCAATAGCACACTCAGTGGTGGAATGCCCTCGGCTGTGAGTAGTATTGTAGTAAGGCTTAAGGCAGTATGAACCGAGTACACGGCTGAAACACATTTCCAGTATAGAACATTTAGAACATGCACATTTTACAAGCTCAGTGTCATTCAAGTCAAATCAAAGTCTAAGGAAAATTATCAGTTGTGTTAACATCCTTTATGAATGAATGATACTCAACTCAACTTTATTTATAAAGCACTTTAAGCAGCCATAGCTGAGACAAAGTGCCGTACATAAATACATGTAGTTATTGCCCACAGAGTGAATTAAATAAAGAATGAATGTGTCACTTCTTCAGGATGATGAATCCCGGCTCCAACAGAGCTTCTCTGAGGCCACAGAGGTGATACACAGCATGTGTTCTCCAGTCTAGCTGTGTTCAATGAGGCTGCAGAGTTTGGACGTATGGAGCCAAAAAGTCTTAAAGTCAAAAACGTAACTACATAAAAATAAGAAGGCTACTTACTTTCTTGTATTAGGAAAATGGCAGGCTTTGTTTGTGTCTTTATGAATCATTGCAGTATTTTCTTCTCAGTTCAGAGGTCATCAAATGTCGTCATTGTCTCAAAAATAAAGTATAAAATGCTAAAATGGGTAGCAAAATATAATTTGACTGCCGTACATATACCTGGACAGACTGCCAAATTAAAGTATATGTGTGAGAAACACTAGAAAAACTACACATTTAATCGGCTAAATGTATTGGGAGACAATCAAGGTTTAAGGTGTCCTGTGGGCTACCCGGTGCTTGAAGGCACCGTGTTGGTTACCCCTCTCAAGAGACACATGCTGGACAGGAAATACTTCATTTTAAATTTCAAATTTTGTTCTCTTCACAAGCGAACACATTAGAAGCTTATGTAATGAAAGCCTGTTGGTCATCTCATGCTGAGTTGCTCATAGGGGCACCATTGATCACAGGCTTTGAAGCATTGTGCACCACATGGGGCAGATAGGAGAGCGATCACTCCTCCACCTCCCCCTCCAGGTCCAAAGTTTTCCATTATTTCAATCAGGCCAGCCATCAAAGACTGTCCCTCTCCTGTTCCCTGGAGCACTGCCCTGCATAGGTGAGGCAGACGAGTGAAGTGGTAAATGTGTTCATTTGTAGGCGGCTCTCATTTTATTGACTTTTTCAAGGCTGCCTGATAGATGTTACAAGGGGCTAGCTCAGCAGGCAGAGTCACTTAACCAAAGGGCATCTGTCAACCCCAAAAATGGGTTCACACATTAGAAGTCACCGCTGATCACTTATTAAAAAATAAGTCTCATGTGCTGAATCTCACTCTTTGGACTTTAAGATAACTTAGACATTGTTAGGCCTTTCTGAAAAGATCTTCCATGTTTCTCATTCATAACAGAAACACAGAACAAAAATCTAAACGCCACAGTTATAATTTGAGGGTTTGGCTGCACCTCAAGGAGACACATTTTTCAATTCAAACTACTTGTCCAAGTCATTATTGAATGAAAGGAAAATAACATTTTTGGGTATGTTGGTCAATGTCATATAGAAACCCATATGTGTGGTTTCAGGCCATCCTGCTTCCTTTGCTGACAGTGAGGCTGTCAGATTTGGTACTATTGTGCATGTACAGCAACAAAGACGTGTGCTCACAGGTTGTATCTGGCAACACACTCTATAGCCAGAGATGCTGCACAGAAATTCTGGACTGATGGATACACTTTTGTTGGCTAAGAAGTAGTTCCAGCAGTTGTCATTTGACTCAACAGGGACTAGATATTGTCAGCACTTCACCAAAAATTGCTCTAATGTGCCTTCAACATTTGTGGAAATACAGAAAAAAATGTGAGCACATAGATTTTCTCTTTGTTTCGTTTTGCGTAGGATCTTCCGACTCATGTCATCTGAACATGTCTTATCATTTCAGAGCACTGAAAAGTCCAAATGACAAAATCTATTAAAAAAAAAGATTGATGTGATAATTTTCAAAAATCCAGAACATGTTTATACGAAACAAAATATTCTGCTTGCTGGTGTTTAGCCTATCACAAATAATTTTTTCACTGTGGTGAAAAACAAGTTTGCTCTTGGAATTCCACATGCACCTGACAGAGTGGTCTAGCAGTACTCGACCAGCATGAGAAATTTAATTCATATAAGTACAATAACAAACATGAAAACGTCTCTTACTCTATCATAGTTTGTCCCAGTACCACTGCAGAGGCTGTTATTGCAGTCAGCCGCTCAGACGAGTGATGCACACCAGTTTTGTCCTTCCTTTTTATTTCATTAATTCCCCACACATATTACTTCAATTTCCATGCTGTACTGTTGAAAGCACAATATTGATGACCTCATGATATGGTAGCCTAATAATCACTAAATATATTCTGTGGGAATCACACTCTCTCACACACATCAAATACTGCAATCATGAATGCAGGAAAAACAGGGAACAGTAGAAAGTAGCAGATTATATACCTCATCAGTGCACTGCATGCACTACATCCAAAAGACGTTCAACGTTCAAAAAACGTTTCAATCAATGGAATTCTGAAATAGAGATGTCAGTTTTTCCGAGCTGATGGAAAAGCTGCTCTGGAGTGACAGATGTCTTGAGTGGTACCCATCCAAGTCCTGCATCATAGCGGCCCGCCTGTATCCAGAAACGGATCACAAGTTAATACCAAGTGGAGATGTAATCTACATGGGCCTAACAATTGTGAATAACTTAAATCATAATGGGAAAAATGACAGAACTGTTAAACCTTAATGAATGTTTGACCCATCAGTTTAATAATAGTTACTGATAATAGTTATAGCCTTGTGTAATCAGAAATGCTCTCAGAGTGACGCTGAGTTTAAACTGGCAGTAGATTCACAGTAGAGTCCAGGGTGAGACGGTAATCTGTAGACACATGATTAAATGAGAATGGAAGACAAGCTTCTTTCTTATCGCTGCTCCCCCGGAAGCTCTTTTTCTAAGATCATGAAGCAATTAACATTCAGTTGAGGCTTTTGTGTAAGCCATTGAGGCCACTGTGCTACTTTTCTTTCATTCACTGAATTATTAATCAGGCAAAATTATTAATTTGCTTTCCAGCATGAGAGGTTTGAGGAAGGGAGGCTGTGAGTTGGACCACAGGAGCGATGATCTCGCTGGCTGTCAGACCCAGCCGATGGAGTCATAATGCAATCTCAGGCAAGCAGCAGCAGAAATGGACCTGTCACAGCCCTGATGAGCTGACTGTAGGCAGAGATAGGAGGAGTTGAATCAGGGTGTTAAGCTCCATCCTCAAATACAGATTAAGTCAACATCCTGCATGTGATGTATAATGACATGTCAATCATGTTTTTCTCTGTACTATCTTACACAAGACCACATTATTTTTCAAGCCTGTTACCACAGAACATCTGGCTTGCGTCAACCTGTTTTCTGATCAGAGGATATGTATCTGTAAATGCAGCCGAATAGAGAATGCGTTCAAAGGCTTTGAAACATGTGAGCTGTGGATGGTGTGTTACAGTAATGTTTTTGTAGAGCTGTCTTGTCAACCTAAATCACAGAGTGGAGCTTCAACAGAAAGAGGTCCTACACCCCCCCAGAACAAACTGTGGTGTCAGTCACTGTTAGGAAAGCTCTTCCCACACATGAACTATCTTTGAAAACAAAATCCAGTGTTTGGGACGGCAGCAGTGATTCAACCTGTTCATCACCTCCATCTCACCCATCATGTATCACCTCATTCCCCTTGTTTTACAGGCTTTTCTGGGTAATGACACACTTGAATCTCAAACCATGGGATTTTTGCAAGTGAAATTCTATGTGAATACACTGCTCAAAACAATTAAGGGAAGACTGAGATCACACATTTACATTTAGCAGCCACTTTACTCCAAAGTGACTTACAGTAATTCATGTATACATTCACACACTGATGGTTGTGGCAGCCCAAGGACACGTCACCATGCAGACTAGAGGAATCTGACCAGCAACTGTCCGATAACACGATGCTGGCTCTACCCCTGAGCCATAGTCACCCCACACATCAGATCTTGAGCTAATTATTCATGTTTTAAATCATCCCTGAATTTAAACTGACTTGGTGTTATACTATGACCATTAAGTGCTCCCTTCATTTTTTCGAGCTGTGTATATCTAACGTTTTGCCCTTTTTATAAATAGAGCATTGACCTTTAAGTTGAGGGATTGGTTTGTCAGCCTGTTAGCATAATCAGCTGTCAAATCTTTTTAAACATTGCTCAACATCAGTACAGTTCTGCAGGACATGTGTTCTGGTCTGTACTTAGAGCTGTCCACTTGTGATCTGAAATGTGAACAGAGTCTTTTAAGATCCCAGCTACAGTGGCCTGAAATACTGTTTGCATTTTAATGAGAGGCCACAACCCAGAGGAAAATGTGTTGTGTGGCTGTGTTTCAGCTCAAAGAGTATCAGTTAGCTAAATGCTAACGCCAGCATGGCAGTGATATCCTGATGTTGAAGCAGGTATAATGTTTACTACATTCATCATTACTGTAAGTAACTGAGAGTGTACAGTCTATAGACTACCACACGCAGCCTTCAGTATCCATACTGCATGTAACATGTGATTTATTATCAGTTCAGTGCAATGGCTTCTGGCAATGTGTCGTCATATTGATGAAACAATGAAATGTATGCAGCCATAACCGAGCTTTGCCCAGAGACCACATTTCAAAATGTGTTCTTGTCCCACATATGTTCTTTACAATATTGCAGTGACTGGGGTGTTGTGTGTAGGGCGAAGCAAGGATATCAGCAAATTGTCACACTTTGAATCCAATACTTGGCCAGGTCTACGATCTAATTAAAATTAAGTAACAAAGGTACCTTAGGAAAAGGTGAGGGCTGAATCTTAATTAAATCTCCAGCTCCAGCTGCTGTTTAATGCATCTTTGTGTAAGATGAACACATAATGTAATAAAGTCAGTTGCATATTAATCATAGCTAAATGCTGTCTAGCTGCTGCTGCTACGGCTGTTTCCACTTTTCTGTTGGTGGGATTTGGTCGTTCTTCCTTCTGCTTAGCAGTCTGCCAAATAAACACAAGGTCAAGGACAGTAACAGTCAATCTTTTAACACTGCTAGAGAATACTAAACAAGCTTCAATTAGCATTTCTAATAAAATCTTTGGAATAAAAATAGAAAATCCTTCAGCTAGAAATATTCACGATCCTGGGTCTGCAGCAAAGTATTGTCATTTTGAAAGTTTTTATTTTTGAAAAAATGTAAATGTGTCTGAAAATACCCATTAACATGAATCCAATATATTGTCAACAGGGATCCATTTGTAAATATTAAACATTTATTTTTCACAACATTTGTGATAGGCTACTCATAATTTATCCTGTAATCATGATGCTGAATGTGCAACATTCATCTTGTAACTGATGGAGCAACAAACTCTGACAAACCCTCCACCTCAAAAACCGCTGGACAAAGTGCAGAGGGTGAGGCAAACATGCTCAGCAATAGCCATGCTGCCAGGGCCGCTTACTCAGCAGCTCTGGGCACAAACAAGGTTCAAGGTGACTTAAGTGTTATTACATAAACACAGGTTTGTATAATGCAATGAAGGTTTGTAATACTCCTTAATGCAGCACACAAAGAAAATATTCAGTGACCAAAATAAACATAGTGTATTTGCATCAGCAGCAACAAGGTAGTTATGGTGATATGGTCAGCATCTTCGTATCAAGGTTCAGGTATCAGGCTCAGATTTCACATGCCGTTTTTCAGTATCACCACACTCCAGGTTCCTCCTTCACTGCCCATGTGAGCGCTGAAGTTCCCCCCAGGAACTGTGGTCTCCCTAGATGGAAATGCATGAGAAAAAACAACCGACTGGAAGAATCCAAGCTTCCCCTCAGTGACTTACAGTCACGTAGAGTCGACTGACCTCGCTCCTCAGGAAAATCTTTGCCGCTTGAGCCAGCCATTCATTTGGGGTTAGTGAGGTAACTTTGGGTTAATCCTTGGCTTTCAGAGTTACGACACCAGTTCACTTCTTCTCTTGGTCCCTTGCATTTGTGATTGTCTGCCTTGAGTGAGGCCAGATTATGAAAAGATATCCTGGGTATATGTTCAATATGTTGAGCTTTGCAGTACAGTTATCAGGATTGCAGTGCCATGGGTTCACTGAGGCCTCAGTTCACAAGCATTTCCCTGACTCTGACACCACCAACATCTTTGAGACGAGAGACGAGAAACAGAGAACGGCAAGAGAAAAGGAGGGGGGCTTGTCATTGTCATTAACAACCCTGGACATGACTGATCAAGAAAATGGATTTGTGGACCTTTTAAATTGGGGGCTACTGCTGTATTTGGCAAGAGTTCTTACAGAAATGTTGAGTGTATAATCTGACATGCATTTCTTAAATAGAACCACTTTGGCTCTTGTATAGTAGACTAGATTACCTTTGATTGAGACCTAATTACACCAATTACACCCATTTAGCCTCAAGTATAATAATTATAATTCAAAGAAATCCTTAATGCCCTATGATGCTAGAACATTAAAAAAAAAAAAAATCCTCAAATGTTCATTTAGGAGGAGTCAGTAGGAGTCTGATGGACAGTGATAGTTGAACCACCATGTTTTGTACATTTGCTGTCAATACTTTAATCCTGACACACCATCAAAGACACAGACATAAAAGTGTGTAAACTCATCTGTCAATGTGTTGGATTTAAACCTGATTAGATCTGGTTCAAACTGGGTGTCATTGTAGGAGAGCACACCATATTGATTCTACACTGCTCCAGTTTTGTTTGGTTTGATTTATTGGAGCTTGAGCCAACCCCACATACACCTTAGTGTGTATGCCTTATATAATAAATATATATTTATATATAGTATAGTAATATAGTATATATACTGTACAGCATATGCACCCAGTGAGCAGCTGTCTTTGAAATGCATCCTAAAAGGCATCCAGTTTTGTATTTTTTTTTTCTTTTTTGTATTCTGCAAAACAATGAAAGTGAAGCCACTGGTTGACCTTGAGCTTTTGCAATGGACTATTTTAATGTCATCCCCTGGAAAACATTCAGTCTATGCTGTCTATTATTTACCACTTAAACTGAGTTCAGAACAAAGATTTGTTACACGACAAAACCGTTGCATTGGTAGGCTGGTCGAGTTTTTGACAAAGGAAATACAGGATCAACTGATCCATTCATTGTAGGAACAACCACGTCTGTATTAATAGATATTCTTTCCTGCGACAAGGTCACACTGCACTTCATCACATTGCAGAGCAGCTGGATGTTGCAATAAGTCTTCTGTGTGAGTATAACCTAGTAAAAATAACCAAGTGGTAAAGGTTGATAATGGTTTATCTGATAAACTGTCACCAGCTTCATATCTTCAGACCTGGCACAGACTTTAAACAACTGTGAACTGCTCTTGCAGGACCACAGGACATTGGACCCCAGGGTTCTGCCTGACAAAGATATTAATGTATCAGTGCACGGATTTATGTAATGCTTGACACATTTCCAGCCTGAATTAACAATGTTTATCATTAATTTTTGGATATATGATGTCTTTTTGAATGTATACGTGTGATATTTGGTATTATTTAAAAGCTGAGTACCACCTTTTAGAATCTGTACATCTACACCTGTGTGTGTGTGCACTCCGATAAAATAGATAAAAGCAGTTTTTCATGGAGTTTAGGAGAGACTACCTCATGAATGGTGAGTCTCAGGATGTCTTTAGTGTATATGTGCTTTTGTCCAATCCATTAACTCACCACACATTGTCTCTTTGCTTGTTGTCCTTCGTCATGGTGTTGCTTTAAAATCCGCTTGAGATTTAAAAGTGTGCTTTTGAATAAGAAATGACAATCACCGTCCTGCCTGGTAAAAGTAGTTATGATTACTAACTAACCAAATTAAAAGTGATCTTGTTTCACTGTATCACAGCTTCCTCAGGAGAACTGAGTAGGGTTAGGGTGCCAGGGACTGCATGAGGGATCATCCAGATCTTAATATATTTTGACAGAGCAGGTAAATAAGGTTGTGGGGGTCATCTGGACTGAACTGAAAATTGCACTGTTAAGTGTTAATGGCTTTTCAAAAGAATAAGTCCTGAATGATGGATCTCATTTTAGTTTGAGTTTGAGATTGCATGCTATTGTCAATTGGTTTGTAGTATTTAGGATTGTTTAATTACCTGTTGGCTTCAATGGCATATTGCTGTTCACCAAGGATGGCAATTTAAGAAACCTTGTCAGTAGGTTTTATGATAATGTTTGGATTTAGTTGTAGCACATTATTGTATATCAGTCTATTTGCAAAGTTTGGTTATTTATCACTGGAGGGGGGACAAAGGAGTTAAGGCTATCTGCAGGTCTGAGCAAATAAAGCCTTTCACCCTGTCAACCAGCTGATCCCAGGTGGGCTTCCAGATGGATGGATGGAGGGTGATGGAATTGTGTTGTGATTGGAATTATTAAAATCATCTATTCGTTTAATTCTCCTGTGATACTGCGACAGGTCACTATGCAGCCCCTCCCTTTCAAAGGAGGATGGATTGGGGATGAAAGTTAGTCCCCCTCTCCAGCAGGCTGATATGGGCCAGATAAGGCTGGAACAAAGTAGAAAGGTTTAAAATACTGGACAACGAACCCCAGGATAGGTCCACAGAAGTCGGGGAAGTGGGTACCACCCTGGTGAAGACAGGACTGGGCACAGACCCCCACAGGCAGAATTAGAGGGTTCAGAGGGAGGGGAAAGGGAGTGGGGAAAGGGATGTGAGAGACCGGTTGGACGCTTACATGTTACAGCCATTGATTTGCAAGAGGTGGCAATTGGGTTGCTGTCTATTTGGAAGTCTGGGCTGTGGAAGGCAGGTATAGAACTTAAATTTAAATCACATAAAGACTAAGTAGGCTTTGTGCCCTAAAAGTGCCAGTCTGTCAGTCAGTTTTTTTTTTTTATTTATTTTTTTGTTTTAATCTGGTCTTGCTTTGTGGTAGGTGGGATTTTGCGGAGCATATTCTATGTAGTGCCTGGTACTAAGACTACCTTTAAAAGTGCTTGACAATGCCACCTCCCATTAAGGGGCAGGAGGACCCTTAAACCTTTAAAATCTACAATACAATTTGTTACCTACTCTGACTTCCCCGAAGAGGAACTATTTACCAGAGGCGTATCCTGTGCAAAAGTTAAGTTGGCTTTTTATTACAATATATAGATACAATTTCACTAAAATATAGGCATGAGGCTATATAAACAAAACAACAATCTCATTGGACGGTTAAAATCAATCAGTTCTCCTCACAAGGCAGGTCAGCTATACACAGCAACCATAAAACGGCTGTGGGAGGCAGAAGAGGGAGACAGCAAATCTACCACCACATGCATGCACTATACACGTAATGGCACCACACACTTAACCTCTATTTATATGTTATTTATCACAATGAAATACATGCAATGTCACGACCAAGTATACACACCACTACAGAGTGTCACCCGTGTGGTCACACCACAGAAAGGAGGCTGTGTGTCAGTGTTTCACAAAGTAAGGCTGTGGGCACAAAAGAGAACAGAAACATTAAAAGACATCACCATCCAAATGACTACTACCAATACATCAAGTATAATAGAAAATGTATTATAATTGCCTCAAGCCTATAAATCTAATACACAACAGAAAAAGTAAATTAACAGTAGAAAACAGTGGCTGGCCTGGTCTTTGCAAAGGTACACAAACTCCTGTAATTAAATAATGTGGGAGCAGAGGGAGCAATTCAGTGCATCAACAGTGTCTGCGGGTCTCTAGCCACAGCATCCGTCAGTGGTCACGTCAGTCCTGAAAGTCAGTTTCGCTGTTTCCAACGTGACGGACAGGACGCTCCCGTCTAGCTTTCACCCTGTATGAGAGGGAGAGTACACCATACTGGGTGCTGCAGCCATGTCAAAGGGCTCTCCACTGAGACAGCACTTTATCACTTCCTGATTGACACCTGGTCACATGACCGCAGGCGATCGACTGGTCACATTGACTATGTCAATGACAAGTATCAAACATTCCCCACATCTATTTAACTGAAGGATCTGTGTTTTCAGGATTCATTTGAATACATGCTTTGGATGGAAAATGTCTCCTTGTGGAAGGGCATGCATCTGTGGGTTTGAAGTAGAGTTTGGTCTCCAGGGCGCCAGCTTACAGGAAGTCTTGGTTTTTGTAGATTACTGTATCAAGAAACTGGATCTCAGTGATGTAGGTTTTCCATTCTATTTTTCTTAGTGAATGGTGTCTGTTGAGGTAGTGTTTACCATCAAACTGGTGAGGCCCAGGTGTTACATTTGAATTAGGTGATCTTGGATCTCAGTGGGTTGAACCTGGAGTATTTCCAATGTAAAAGATCAGTGTCCTACTGTAGGCTGTTTAGGCCTACGGGGAAGAATAAAATCAAATGAACTAATAAAAGGTTGCAAGGTTGGGCCAAATTCAGCCTGTTGCCCCTTATGAATTGCAGTAAATGTAACATTATTATCTATAGATCTTCTAACTTTATAATTTTTCTTCTGGGTCAATGAGCACAAAACACTTTTTGCCAAGCCTCCTTGAGTCCAAACTAGCAAATGACCCCTGCTGTGGTAATACCTTTACCCCTGGTTATGTTTTGTACACAATCACCGACATGAATATAGGTATGTCCAGCACCTTGTTTAAAGGGTCTGTGACATTCAACAAGATCCGGAGCAGTTTTACCATCAAAGTAATTACTTCATATCATAAATCTGTGGATTTAGTTTAGAATTTTCTTTTGTCTTTGTCTTCCTCTTATGTAACTCATCATTTTCAGCAAAAATCTCATCTGTTGCATTGGCCATAGATTGGAGGGGCCACCACAAAGGGTGCCTGACCTGCCCATCAGAAGGATCTAACAATTATACATTCACACACTGTTGGCAAGGACACACTGGCATGTAGATGGGAGGAGCTGGCAATTGAACCACTGATCTTCACTGATTATCAAATGATTGCTCTACCTCTTGAGCCACAGCCACTTCAGATTAAAATTTGAATTTTACAAATGCTCATCTATTGTATTGGCCATAGATGGGAGATGGCAGGCTGATTTCAATTATAAAAAAAAAAAAAATCTAATTAATTACAGGATTTCTAATCAATTAATCTAATTAATCATATTTTAATCTCATATCTGCTGAGGGTACCCAAATAAAGAATTCAAATTCTAGGACATTACAAAATTGTATTGCATGACTAATCAATTGAATACACTAAGAAGAGAAGATTTGAAATCCACATTTTTTTTTGGTGAAGTGTGTTTCATAAATGAAATTTAAAAGAAAATGGTCAAGCACATCCCAGCAAACCAATTAGGCCAGGTGCATTATTCAAAAATGCAATACAAATACACACAATTTGAAAGTAGTGACCGTCCTTAGCTGACACAACAACAAGCTAACACAACCCAAACAGCTACAGAGACCGAGGAGACGCTGCATGCTCTGGATCTCAGCGGCTGTCCAGTCGTTCATCTTAATGTCCGTGGATGAAGTGATGGACTGACTGCTGTGATCAGCTGTTTCTTGGTTTTAAAATTCCCCAGTTGTGGGTCGCACAACAGTGCAGGTCATTGACACCTCCGCCCACCTCACTCAGAGGCTGGCACATTTCTGCCTCGTTTTTAGATAGCAGGCGAGGTGGAAATAAGTGTACCCCTCGAGGCGGAAAATTGGCGGACCAAAACAGACCCCCAATTTGCCGCCATCTGTCTAAAACCGTGGACAGAGCCGCCAAAAGGACGGGCAAATTGGCGGCTTGGTGCTCTGTCTAAAAACAGCGCATGTCTGTTGTCACCCTGCTTTGACTAGCAACGCAGGTGGGAAGTGACGAACACGTCCGGACAAGTTCCTCGGTGCTAGTGCTACCGTGATGTGCCACTGCCAAGTAGCCTATGGGTCATTCAATGGGCCAAATTTAAAATGCTCACGCATTGACTTGCCACTCAGAATCTCAGAATTAATTGCATTGATTTTCATAATGCGTTAATTTGCAGTGTAATTAATTCATCTAATTAACTCGTTAAACTGACAGCCCTAGTAATTTTTTTTCTCTGTTCATTTTTCTCTAATTTAACTGTAATTGTTTTAGCCAATAAACAAAAATACAGGCTTTTGTTTCATTGTTATCACGCAGGCTGACAAATAATTCACAAGTGAGCAAAAGCAGCAGGTGGCAAAATCTCTGTGCCATGATGTTCACACAGCACAGCATTTTTATCAGGCTCTGCCAGACAAGCAGACAGGCATCCACTCCAGAAAACTGACAAAAACTAAAGACTAAAGATAACAGCAAAGATGATAGCAGCAGTTAAGATTAGGGGGGTGAAGAGCTTGTTCATGATGATGATGAGCCAGGGTCAAATAACTCATTGTCTAAATATCCCAGACATTGATAAACATCGATGCGGTTTGTCTATGCCAAAAGCTGTTCTTGTCCTTCAGGAGGTTGTATTCCTTGGAGACATGCCAAAGGCTACCAAAGTGTTGTTAAGCTCAGATGTTTGAGAAACAAGTTTGTTGACTGAACCTGTCGGTGTCAGCTGGCAGGGTGTGTGCCAACGCCTCTAGATGAACTAAATGCTTGGTACATGCAAGCGCCCTAGCCTGAGTCGACTGCTGGGTCCACGACAGCACCCCCAGCTGAGACAACTGCCAGGTGCATGGCAGAGCCTCTAAATGAGCCGACTGCCGGCAGCATGCCAGCCCATCCGATTGAGTTGCCCATCGGGTCCATACCTGCACCCCAAGCTGTGCTGACTGCCGGGTCTATGCCAACACCCCCGACTGAGTGGACTGCCAGGAGCATGTCAGTGCCCCTGGTTGAGACAACGGCCTGGATTATGCCATAATCTCTGACTGAGTTGACTGAGTTGCAAAGAAGCTGGTATTCCTGTCCCACTCCACGCCTTCCGTCTCTACGCAAGCTTACTGTGGTGTTTGAAAAAAAAAAGACCCTTTCTCCAGTAGCTCTGTCTCAGCTGTGAAAGATTCAGTTAGTGCTGTAATGGCGTGCACGTTACAACACTCATGTAAACAGATCAGAGCAGCCACACAGCCTGTGTGAGCAGCGTGTATGCAGAGGTTCTACATGACACTCATTACTCATACAGGGAATGTGGACTTGATCCATATTTGATCAGCACTGCCTTGATTGACAGGTTGCTGAGCAGCATGTGTACTGATGCCGCTTTCTTTTAAACTAGAGACAGTGAATGTTGTTAACAGAACCTTTGACTTAAATGTTTGACTAGTTTAGTTTGAGTGGACAATGAATGCCCTTGCATATTTCTGAGTCAAAGCCTAAATAATCTGTCACAGTAGACTGCCTGAAAATGAAAAGTGGTTTCCTCTGGTTCATTAAGAGGCCTCCACTGGGTGTAGTTGATCCACATGCCCCTTAAACAGCTGGACAGACACAGAGGGGAATAATTAGTGAACTGAATAAATGGAGTCATCCGTTATGTTTTGTAATTGGGTCAAAAGCCACTGTGAGCTCCAGAGAAATGTTATCGTCTTTTCATAAAAATTGTTAAAGATTAAAATGTTTAGTAGTACAGTACTTTTATATCTGTGTGGTTCAGGAATTACCTGTGTCATGTGCGTCATTATGCAAATAGTTAGTCAATGAATTCATGTGTTCATCGTGGGCTGTGAGACAGTCCATTCTCTTCAGATGAGTTGTGGCAGCTTATTATTATGTTGTAGGTTATTCTGGATTTCTGTATTTGCAATGTATATTAAAAAACTTGAAAACAAATATCATACAACTCAGCCAATATTCATCTTCTCTTTCAACAGAATATGAGGATAATCTGCTGCTCTACTCAGCCAGCAATATGTCTGGAGTTGGTCATTTATAGATTTTAGATTTGGCTTTGTTGAATGTGATTAACAACGCAGGTGGTCTGTGCGGTGATGATGAATGACAGTCGTAACAGATAATAATACCAGTCCCATGCAAAAGGGTATTAAAGGTGAAGATGTTGACTTTGCATTTAGACCCTCAGCAGCTGAGGGGCCAATAAAGTACAATATGCTATTTATGAACATCAAAGTTGAAGCCAAGGAAGTTCAGTTACTTTTTCATCATAGCTGCTCCATCCGTCCGTTGTTCTCTCCTTAATCCTTTTTCCAGAATCCGTGAGGCTGTGAGCCTTGAGATACTGAGGAAGACACAGAGGAATAATAATGTCTCCTGATGGAGGAAACAGAATTCAACAACTGGCTGCCTCTGTGTTCATGGAGCAGACTGATGTCCAGCTCCTGTACAGATGCTGCACTGCCTTTAAATGAGCCTTCAGGACTTCAGTAATGGTGCACGTCCACAGGGGCGTTCTTGAATGTGAAGCCCTGTGATACTTCTCATCATTTGACATGTGAACAAAACAGACAACATCCTCCAACAACCAGTCTAATACTTACTGGCTTACTGGCTGAATGCCGCTGTGTGGTCAGGGATTACAAAACACATCAATGTGGTGCCTCGTTTGGAAATTTTCTCTGGTATTACAAGAATATCTGAGCAAAATCTGGGTTTCTAAAGGTATTTTAGGTGAGAACTGAGCTGTGCAGTTGTCTTCAATTTAACTTGAAATAATTAGTTTTCTTTTTTTGTTGAAGATTTACAGGAGTGTCGCACCAGACTCCCCTGAGTTGCATGAAGCGGCTAGATCTCACCTTGATGCATATAAAGAGCAGGCAATGTGACGCCCCGTCTCTCTATCACGACACTCCTTTACCAAAATACATTGCACAACTTCCTACTTAGCCAATGAATAGGAAGCATGGAAATGATGGATCCTGCGGACACCTACCACAAGGTTGTAATGTATAAACCACATAGTCGTTCATAGTCCAAAAATACCCCCATCATGTCCAGGCCAGCTAAAGCAGCAGCATTGGTGGTGCAGACAGACACTGGATTGTCCAGTCATATCTCTGTCCCAACTTATCAATCAAGCTCTTTTGAAAGCAACATAAGTTATGTAAGTTATGTAATAATAATAATAATAATAATAATAATAATAATAATAATAATAATAATAATAATAAGTTTCATTATTATTATTATTATTATTATTATTATTATTATTATTATTATGCTGCTGCTATTTGACTACTGCACAAGTTGGAGATTTTAAGCTGTTTAGATCATGTGCTTTTCATGCTTATTCGAGTTTCAAACATTCCCTCTAAAGACACATTTTGGGCAATGAAAAGATGTAAATGACGATCGCAACCTTTCCAAGCGTTATCGCTTCAGCGCGCAGTTCGGTCATCAAAGGTAAATTTGTATTAGGTGGGCACACAGCTCCAGCTCTTCTTTGAGCGACTGACATCTTTTATCCTGTTGCTCCTCACAAAAGGAATCAGATTATGCGAGTAGATTGGCTTTCATATTCTATTTGATAAAGGCAACTTCAAAGCTTTGAGGGATACTTGCCAAGAATCGTAGTGACTGCCTTTAATTCCGAAATTGAAAAGCTCAGGCTTCAAAGAACCGACATCATCTGAATGCTTCAGTGCATCAAAAAGACTTATTTCCTGAGTCAATTAGAGACAGCTCAGACAGTCACTCTAGAAGACAGGGAGGGATGTTACTGGCTGCAGTTTTATACGTTGTGGAAACAGGTGTTTCCCAGCTCTGACAGGCTTCACACTGATTAGATTAGATTATTACAATATTATGATATTTCTGTATGAAAAGCAAATTGAAAGCTAATATTTTCTCACTGGTGATACACAGAGCAGGGACAGAAGGTGTCAGTCTTATCTGTGTTGTAACTCACATCTTACGCCCATAATCAGTGCTCGTGTTTCAAAGCTAAGGAACATTCGGCTTTAACAAGTTCCAACTGATTTGACTGTTTGATTTTCTTTATTGATAGAAAAGGCAATACTTGAGTTTTGAATGTTCCTACCAGAGCGAGCAGGTCAGGAACAATCTCAGTCTCAGCCATGGAAGCAGCAGCACAGACTTGCGTTTGATTTTCTGTGGAAAGTAAATGCCAGGGGAGGGCGGAGCCTACTGTGAACTATGGGAACCCATGGGGAGCAGCGGCAGGGCAGGTTAAAGACGCAAACTCGAATTTATCGATTTTACTGATTTATCACCCAACCCTTACTTTGTGCTTTTATTTATATTGTTAATATAGTTGTTGATTACTATTTACAATATAAGCAAAGGCTGTAGTGTCATAAACTAACACAAAGATGATCCAGACAGACTCATAATCATTTCACAAAGCTAGTACATTCAAACGAACGCACATACACACACACAGGTATCGGGGCTCTAATCTATCCAACCAATCACAGAAGAGGCTGGAGGATAAGGGGAGTCTAGACACAGTAAATCAGCAGCTGGGCCGGTCCACATAGGAGAGCCCTGACACTGGCCCCTTTCACACAGAGAAGCCACATTATCGCCGCAGTGGTGGTTCGCCAATTCTCTGCCGTTGGACATTCACACAGAGCAAAGCAGCTCCGGTGTAAAGACGAACCGCTTTGTAACTCACACAGAAAGCCGGCACTGCAGCTCCTGAAGAGGCGCGATGGTACAGCTCATGATGATGATGTCTGGGTGTGTTCACAGTGTGTTCCTGGTGTCCTCCTGTTAATCTAAACCTGAGGACAGTATATAATCATATGGATGCTATTATAATGTGTCGTGATTGAGATCCTGTCCCACCAAACATCCTGGAAAGTGTCAAAGTTACGTTTTTCGCTCTTGGGGCATAACATAATTAAGTAATCACCATCAGTAAACTGAACACTGTCTGAGTCTGTCACTGGCGGGAATGGAGGCTGTTTTCTGTGGGACAGTTCACCGAAGACTAGGTCTGGAGGACAGACGGGAGGACAAGCAGGAGGACAGACGCTTCTCCACATATACAGTACCTGCAGTATTTTTTTCCTCATACAAGTTGCCAAAGACCGTTACAGTGACTACAGTACTTTAGTTTGGTCCTGTAATGTTGCTTTGTGGGACATTCTCTTAATTAAGTTGAGTGAGGGACCTGTGAAGTTATCAGACAGTCCAACCAGCACACCCTCGATACATGCAGTCGGTTTATCCATTCACACTGGTTCGGTTCGCCGATACTACGCCTCGGATTCTACCTCCAGAGGCGGATCAACGCTGGAGCAAAATTTCACCCCTCACCACCTCCAAGAAATTCACACAGAGGCGGAGAATTGGCGCAGGATCCCCACGTGCAAACGGCAGTGTGAATGGGGCTAGTGTTATACAGAATAAGGGAATAACATTGAAAACTCAGTGTGAATGGGCTGATGACTGCAGACAGGTGGCACCTGCATCACATGTCCTGATGACCTTTGAGATGTTGGTTCTGTCTGTTCCCACCTGAGGGACCTGCTATCTGTAAATAATAGGTTTATTTGAAAAAAAAACAGGGACAGTGCACATTAATAACAGTGCTGTAAATGCGCCAGAATTAGCCAAGAGGCTATTTTTCATCTGTAGTCCTTAGACAGATGTTAAAGTCACCCTGATTTCCTGAACCCACTGCAGCTTTCATACCAACCCCATGATGGAGTCAAGGATGCCGTCATCAAGGCCTGCTCGCACTTTTACATTTAATTATGTAAAGATTTCTTGAAACTGTAATTACCATTGAACCAAACATTATTGAAAATATATTAATACATTAATTGCTTAATTCATAATAATAATAATAACAACAACAACAACAACAACAACAACAACAATAATAATAATAAAACTGTACTGGACCAATAATAGATACTGTAGCTCAGTAGCTCCCTTAAATTTTGTTCCATTACTGTTTTAATTTTCAGTTGTTTTTTAACATTGTTACTGAGCATGCATTGTTTGATAATGATACCCTTCCTTCAACAACAGAAAAGGAAATGTGGGGTTTAGAGCAGGCTGTGAGACGATCCCTGACGTTATCTCCCAAACAGCCAGCCAGACCAGACAGGCCACACATCAGCTCCTGTTTTCTCTCACTTTCACTTAGTCATCACCAACTGCAGCTGCTTCAGGCTAAAGACAATGTTTAGCATGTATTGTTCATTAAATATCTCATAAGAAATTGCCACATCATGTGAACAAGATTGTCGTAATGTTGTTGTTATAACAATAATCTGGAAATAATTAAGTCAAGATGCCTCATGTGTCGCTTTTTACATCTGTTTTTCTTTTCTTTTTTTTCTTACAAGTTGGGAAGAGACTCAAAAATCATTAAGTCAAAGATGAACAGAAACCAGAAAAGTCTGCAAATTAGGGAGACAGTGAGGTCCAGGAGCTCTTTACCTTCCGAGCAGAAGATAAGATCAACGGTCGGATGACAGACACAGATAGCAATTGTTGCATCCATGCACTGACATGGTGTAGAAATCACTGCCCAGTGTGTTTGGGTCACCACATCACTACACTGCTGTAGTTTCAGCTGTCAACATATAATGGCAGTCTCTGTTTTGGAGGCATTGCACTCCACAGCTCACTGTTCTACAGAATACATACAGTAACATACACTGTACGTACTGTATGTATTCTGCAGACACAGGTGCTGGTCACAAAGAACCACAGTCAATACATCTGTTGTCCTTTTCTGGAGCAGTTCCTGCTCATTGTTAGCTCATGAGACGGCTAATGGCACATTCAGCTTTTGAATCCTCGTATCTGTATGCAAGGTCCCAGTGTGGCATTTGGAGAGATATGCTTGTGCAGCATGACATTATGACAGCCTTGACATTTCCGATATTAATGTTCCACGCGATGTTTTGCATCATAATGTGTCTCCCTGAATCAGGAATCTTATTTCCTTTACCTTTGTTCACAAATACGAACATTTGACTGGAGCTTTCAACACAAATACTGACAATTAGAGGGTTAATTTATACAAACGACACTAACAGCTATGTTCTCTTTTTACTCCTGCCTGCAGTTTTACCATCATGTCCTGGACATAATAACATAGCTCCCAAGTATATTTGGGGAGATTTGTGTCCGGGAGAGAGAGAAAAAGAGCCCGCAGGGGAAAAAAAAAAAAAAAACTGCCTTTCACATGTTAGCCTCTCTTGCATCATCACCACCACCTGCAACATTTGGCTGATCCAGTCCAACTGGTACAAATCCACCACCTTTTACACTAGGTTTATCTCATATCCATCATGCCAGGTAGGGGGAGAGGTGGTGTCTTGAGTTCAGACAGGAAAGTCTGGGCCATAAGTTGTAGTTATTAGAGGGGAGTGATCAGCCTGTGATGGGCTACTGGTCCCAGGATTGAGGCGGTGGGAGAGGCTGCAGAGGTTCATTACAGCTATTTATTGTATATCTTACCTTCAGCTGCATTCCCATCCAGGTACACTCCCCGGGGCAGCCTGGACCCTTATCTGCCTCAGTCTAATCAAGCTTCCCTCCATTTGGAAGCTTTTCAGGAGCTGGAAGGCAATAAACAGCAGCCTGACTGCCTGCCATGGGTCACACTGAACTTTAGATGGAACTAGAAGTACCACCTCACAGTTGTATGCCTCTGCCAACCAGTGAAGATTCAGTTTATATCCACGTCTCTCTATAATGTTTCATTTCATAGATATGCTGACAGTTACTTCTACCCTCAAGGCAACCGCTTTGATACTCACAAACTCTCAAGGACATTAAACTGTTGGAACTCACTAAACTTTGTTCAACTAAATGAAAGCAAAACTGTAATAGTCTTATTCAGGCATCCATCTGAGTGACTTTGCTGACATAAAACTGTGGCCAGATGTTTAGGAAGGTTATTTCGACAGTGACCTGAGCTTCAAGGAGCAGGTGAAGAGAGCTGGGAGGTCCTGCTTCCTTCAACTCATGTGTCAACGTTGACCATGTTTGTGCTTATGCAGTTAAATTGTTTCAAGTATGGCTATTGTTAATATTTCTGACTATTATGTGCTGTAAATCTAATGTCTGCACAGGGTGTTTAATTTCCTTTTTCTCCTTCCCGTGTCTGACGGCAGTGACAGCAGTTTGAGACTGTTTGTGTGAAATCACTGGACATTTTATCACAGATGTGCATTGTTTATGAAGAAAAAGCCGTTTTTAGACATGGTGCTGTTGTTGCAGTCCATGTTTGCGGTGACCAAACCAAGTATTTTAAGCCAAATCATGAACTTGCCTAACCCTAACCCCTACATGACCATAAACACACCTTTCCACCACCTCAAGATGAAATTGAAAATATAACATAAAGAAATGTAAAGTTCAAGATATATGTGATTTGCAGAAACATTTAATCCCAACATTTATTCTTGGCGTTGGTTTTGCATGCAATGATATTTCATTTCGGCTACAAATTGCACCATGTTTATGAGAGCATGGTCATGGTGGAAATGTCATTGTGTTATGCTTTTTTGAAACCTCCTCAATCATTCCAGACAGAGTGACAAATCAAACAAGTGGCTTACAGTGGGGAACAGGTAGTTTGTCCCCTGCGGTAAATGTCCGAGACACACAAGGATCTAAATTAATCCTGGATGGAAATGCGCGCAGTGATCTGGAGAGCGACACTGAAACTTTGGGTTGGCTCGGTTACGTCTGTCTCTCTCCCTTTGGTCTCCCTGTGGCTCTGTGAAGAGCAGTAATTACCTGTAAATCCGTGTCAGTGCCAGATCAAGGAAAAGTCTATTGTCAGGGATTATATGGTCAATACGCCGGCCCTCGGCACTGTCAGCCTGTCTCTCTGATAACATCACCACTTCATCCGCCACACTGGTGACTCCCTTCCACCTGGACCTCCGCCGTGTGACAGGAATCTTTAACGCCCAGAGTGTGAGAACTAAATGTCTACACATCAGAGAATCAAGGTGAGGTCACCTGTGCACTGAATTTCAGCTCGCTTCTGTGCCTCAACTAGTCGTACATTGCCATGATTAAGACAGGATGTGTGCAAGTCAGAAGAGACAGGATACAGTTCCGGTGTGTCTCGCAGTACGTGAATGCAAATGAAGAACAAGCAGGGATTTCTAGTTGAGCAGACACCAATCAACCAGTCAGTTTTTGTTGTAAAAAGTTTGATGGGTGGTCTGTCTCTCTCTCTCCCTCTCCCACAATCCGTTTCTGACAGAGAGGATGGATGGGCCAGTACCACATAACGATTCATTCGTCTGAACGTCAGGTCTGCCAGCCAGCGGTTGTAACTTGCACTGACACAGCACTGTGCAGAGATAACTATGGTAACAGTGTGAGAAGATGCGCTCCATTTTAGTCAGTGTAAATATGAGCAGTCAGTTCAATTTGTCAATGCACCACCACATTCATGATTAATATATTGCGCTACTACAGCTCAGTACAGTTTGGAGGTACCCTGTTCTGTGAGCACTTTGAGTTTGGAGACACGGATACTTCACGTCATTTAGGAGCAACACCTATGTTGTACAACGGTAGCCGATGATATGAGCCAGCGATCAGGCAGAAACCACCTTGGAGGGCGTATTCATTCAGTATGTCCTTGTGCAGCCGTTTGAAACACGTTCTTTCATCTATGGATGCAGACTGTAGGACCACCATACCTAACCCACTGGTGAAGTCATGACCCAGAGACCAGAGGCAGACAGCACAGGCCAGTCACAGGGCATGCTGTTTAGCATGGCTAATGCTACAGGGGGAACTCATCTCTCTGTTTGGTCTCACTGTGTGGTTCCCGTTTGCAGAGCCAAGTCTGAGTACAAACACTGCTTTATTGTCCAGCACACACGGGATGGACAGCTGCTGTACTGTGAGGAAGTATTTGCTGAATTTGACAAAGTGTATTAGATAGAGTGTCTGACAGCACTCTAAAGTAACCAGCGAGCGTCTGTGGATGTGCCAGTATCAAGCAGCTTGTGGGCTGCTTTAGGTTCCCAGCCTGCTTCTAACTCCTCTCTCTGATGTATTTCCCATATGGTTTGGGATTATTGGATACTAATGAGATGTCCTGTCTGCTCATTTAATCCTTTCTTCTCTCCTCTTTGAAGGAGTTAGTCCTCTGTATAACTATATATTAGGCACATTACCGCTGTTTATATAAAGGAAAACATGATGCCAAGAAGGAATTTGTCACTTTTACTGTGCTGGTCTTTTTCATGTTAATGTCTGCAAAAAGCATTCATATGAACAGGTTTTAGGAACAGTGAAGCACTGAGGTATGGAAGCATGAGCTAAACCTAAAAGGCTATTTTGATGATGATCTTTACAAGTAATACATTTGTGTTTTTGGTCTATTCATGAGTATGTATAGTAAATATGCATCATGTATTGATGCATATATAAAATATAATTAACACCAGTCTTATTGCTTAGAAAGCATATTAATATAAAGCCTCAATGAGCTTGTCACTGAGTTTACATGCATCACAGATAAGCTGTGACTTACTTACTCCTGGTGCCACATTATAAAACTCTGACAGACAGGAACAGATACCAACATACGCTGTGCATAAACATGGTTTTCATTCGCTGTACGCATGTTTTTTGTGCCTACCCATCAGAAATCATGCCGATCAATTATGGCCTTTTTAAAAATGCACAGCGATGAGTTGAGATGATGACAATATTCAGATATTTGAGCAGGCTCATGATGGATGGTGAGCACACTGACAGATTGAAGAAGGCTGCCCCCCTCCTCCCAGATCCACCAGGCCTTGTATGGGGTTTTATCCCCATCTTCATTTTGCCACAAAACCCTGCCCTCATCTCTAAATATCCCCTGCCTGAGCTTAGAATTGCTCTGTGTGTGCCCAAACTGAATGCTTGCACTCTGATATATTGCTGCTTGCACAGATTGCATGCACTCGAGCTTCAATTTAAACATTGTCAAAACTGCTGAGTAAATGCTTGATTCCCCTTTAAAGTGTGTTAAGATTCATCAACACCACAATAAACTGTAACTGTGACAAAAGAAAGTAAACAACTTCATGTTAAGTACACCATTTTTTTTTAACATTTCTCACTGCAAGTTGCTTTTGATCACCTGTTTGAAGTACAATTACCTAAAAGCTTTGGAAATTACATGTTAAATGCATTTAATACAGCAGGATCCCTACTGCTGTACTGAAATCTGAACAAAACTCTCCTCAACAATCCATCTGTCCGGATCATGTCCTGCTGAGGGGATGCATTTCTGGTTTCCTGAAGCGTACGCTGGTAGTGGGGTTCTCAGGTCACAGTGTCCATCGTAACGCGTCTTCTTGTGGATCCTCTGCTGGCTGTTGACTGAGGCATGACACCTGCCGAGCAACAACTTAACAACTCAAATGAGATGATGTTCATGTACAGTTATAACAACATGACCATTTAATCTTCGCTTGTAACTGTATCATACCTATACATACCTATCCATCAAGTAAATGTACACACACAGCAACAAAAACTGGTTCACCAGTGGGGATCTGCTGTGGCGCCTCTAAAGCCAGCTACAGCGCCAGTCTGTTGGTTTCCAGTGATGCACAAAAGAATCAGTGTGTGCAGGAGTGCAGAGGTCTCGTCAGCACAGAGAAGCAGCCCGAGTGAGGAAGAGGGCTGAAACCCAAACGCACAAAACCTGTGCAAGCAGCAATTTATCTGAGCGCGTATACAGTTTGATCACAAGCAGAGGATATGTGAGTGAGAGTTCAGAGTTCCGAGGGTAAACTCAACATAAACTCATTAAACCATGTTCTCAAATTTAAAGACTGCGCTCGTGAATAAATAAAACACTGCTTTATGTTTCTCTTCTCCTCCCTGGGTTCCCTCAGATTCAGGGTCACATCAGACACACTCTCTCTCTCTCTCTCTCTCTCTCTCTCTCACTATCTGTGTGTGTGTGTGTGTATGTATGAACACATTTGCATACTGTATTTGCTGTTGATAAACGATTTGCATAGAAATCAGGTAGGCTGTCCCGACGTGCCTTCCCCTTGTCTCTGCTCCTCATGCGGTGCGATGTGGGTCAGTGAAGTCATGGGATTTATTATTTCAGCTCCCCAGAGAAAATGTGAAAAGGCCGCTGAATGTCAGCGGAGACTTCTGGAGTTCACGTGATTGGCAAGTCTCCAGACTGGTGGCTAAGTCTTGGGATATGACTGCAAATAACCAATTAGTGTGTAATGAGCCAAAGTAAGCCTACAAGCTCATGAAGACAAAGCATGTAAAAAAAAATATCCCACCACATCCAACCTCCCTGAAAGCCACTGCCCCAAGATGGGCACAGCACATAGTTGTCATCCCTAACTGTACTCATCTACTTCATGTGTCATTCACACGTCAGAAACCACCTAAGATTCTCATAATGAACTTGGGCTATTGTTAGCAATCATAACTACTGACTTCTCGTCATCCTGTCCCCACAGAAGCTCAAAATGTGGATTAATCCACTGCAAATTCTTCCTAACAAGTGCAGTACCTACTACCGAGTAAAGTTTGATTAAAAAAAAAAAAGATAAAACTTCCCAGAACTCCATCTGGAGGGGACAAAGAAGTGGAGCCAGCCGAAGGAGCTGCCTCAGTCAGTCAGTAAACACAAAGATGCAGAGGCTTCAGAAAAATGACTTTTATCATTACATCAGACAACAGCTCCTGAAAGGAACCACGGCTGCAGCAAAGAAAAGACATGATGTACATTTTTTTTTGTATTAACTGAGTAAATACTTATACAATGACACACATGAAATGATTATCAGACATTAATATTTACTGTATACGAGCGATCAAAATGCTGACAGTGAGTTGAATGATGAGTGGGGGATGGATGGAGGAAGTAATCTATTTGGTTTATAATTTTATATATTCTAATAACATAGTGAAGGAAGAAGGGGGATTTGGAGGTTGAATTTCTGTCAACAACATTATTATAATTATGTTGACATCAACGCAGTCATGATGAATTTAAGAAGATGGTTTGAGTTTGGTTACTTTGTGACTGTATGGACCCTATATTTTACAGACTTATAAAAATGTGTTCAGTTCATCATCTTGTAATCACTTGGCATTTCTGTTCTGACATGAGGCAAGATTTTAGTTTGGAAAACTTTGCCATACATTTTTTTTATGGCATTACAAGGTTCATTACGTGTGTTTAACTGCAGCAGTGCCACTGTTAGATATAGTGTACGGGTAGTACAGCTTGAAATTCTTGCAACAGGGATGAACAAGGAGCAGCTCCGGCCTCTTCCTGAGTAACGATCAGACCTGCAGAGCTGGAAGATCCTGCTGTACTGAGCATTGGACCAACTGACAAGTAACTCTAAAGTGACTGAAGATCTCAGTTAGTCGTACTTTGAACAAGTTTTTTTTTTTTTTTCTCTGCAGTCCATGTTTCCACTTTGAGACACTATGAAATCATTAGTTTTGGACACAACTGGTTCCTACTTTCCTCCTGAAAGAGGGCAGATGGTACTGTGATGTATGTATGATGACTACTGACATCATCAGAGTGAAATAATGAATAAATACTGTCTGTGATAATAAAATTACAGACGCCACGAATCATATATGACAGAAAACATTCAAAACACATCACGGTTCACTCTGTGAGTGCTAACATGCTCTAATAAAAGCAGTGTGTCTGAAGTAAACTCACACACCTAACCACACCTTTGTCTTTTAAGGAGCAGAATTCTAGTCCAGCCGTCCCCGGTGATGAATCACCACCCTGCTCTGTATCCTCAGCTGATGACCTCCAAAAGTCATTAAGCAAATATGGTGGGAGAAAAGAATGCAACGATGCAACTGAGGCGTGGCAAATACATGGATAAATGAATACAATTAATTGGATCTTTTACGCTTTTAACAACTTGCAACAACACATTTGAACAGAAACAAATCAAATATATAAAATAAATAACAAAAAGGGTTTGAACTAAGCATCGAGAATGGATAAAACACTGGGAAGTAAGAGCTAGGTCCTAGAAAGCTAAACTGCAAGCATGGCTGCAAATGTCATATATTTTACTTTTCAAAAATATATGCACTCAACCATTACTGAACATCTCAGCCAGCAGCCATCTCAGTCGATAGAAAACAAGATGCTAGGGACTAGGGCCTCACACGTACAAAGGAATTACATATGCATGTTAGGAATTTTACTCTAAAACAACACACAGTTTAGAGATTAGCCCTGAGGTTGACCTTATGAATCTGAGTGCAGTCTTTGGATAGAAATTCAGTAAAAGCAAATGTCAGTTCTCTGTGAAAGTTTTCATCAGTTAAGTGCTGCAGGACAGACTGCACCACATTCTGTCAGTGGCCGTAGCACAGCGCAGTCACCACCAGTGCATTACATCTCTCCTGAGCCTGCATCCTGCATCACTCTGCCAACTCACCCTCTGTGTAATTGGAACAAATGGTTTATTAATATGTTTTGATACCAATCAGGTCAAATGACCTTGGCAGCGTGGCGAAGGAGAGGCTGGTGGCAGCAGAGGAGGGTACATTATTAGGATGGCAGTAGGCATTACTCTAAGCCACTGTATGCTGATCTAAGACCTGCAGCACACTTAATAATGTGGAAGCGACACGCTCTCCATCACTCTTAATAGAGATATTGTCATAGTACTGCCACTGCCAAGGCCTGCAGAGCCAATGGGGAATATATGGAGCCTGTAATCTTTATCTGTCCTACTTTTCCTTTGTGTGGGGATGACTTCTCTGATACTAATGTCCGTCCACTCATTCCCAAGTGGCATTTCTTTTTTGGCACCAAATTATTTATCACACAGTACATCTTATCAGTTTAATGATCTGAGAGTGGTTGAATAAGTAGAATTTTAATAGAATTGTTTTTTTGCCTGTTGTGACTGTAGGCCGAGGATGTAGAAAGTTTTTTGTCTCCGAAGGGATTCATGTCCATGTACACAGGAGATGCAGTATCTCCTAATGTAAAAGGCAGAATGCCATGACATGTAGTGAGCACATGTATGCTCCGCTGGCTCATGACAGACGTTATATTTTTACCCAGTGTTTTATTCATGTGTGTGGCATAGCTCTGTGGACGGCAATGTCATTCTAATGGTCTGTCAGTTGGTCCACCACTTTAACCTTGTCGATGGTTTCATCTGCCAGCACCTCCCTTGTGGCAGCTGCTGCGAAAGCATGCTTATGTAACAGCGATGTCATTCCAGCTGCCATTATCAACGCATTTTAATACGGATGTATTTGTATGGAAATGTTGGCTCAGTGGCGCCCTCTCTCAGGTGGTATGTTAATTTTTCTAACAGGAAATGTTGCCAGTTAATGAGAAACATGTTCAATGGTGTACAAATAACCAATGCAAATAAACATGGTATATTAATGACCAAATGCCCTAATTTATGAATATGTATGCAGCAGTAGGTTATGGAAATGTTTATGATGAGTGGGTCCCTGTGCTTTCAAGTGTGGAAATGTTCATTTAACGGCATTATGCACTGTCTGAGTTAGCTAATTAGCTTCTGCGTTAAAAGAACTTGCTATGTTTTTGTTGTGTGCTGTGTATTAGCTGCCTTTAACGAGCTGATGGTATGACTCGCCAGCACATATTCTGTTCCTGTCCAAAGTGTAGCTGAGCACGGTTACATTGAACATCAACTAAGATATGGTGCCGTGAAGCGAGTAAGGGCAAGTAAGCAAAAGGAGCGACCGGTGTCCTCCAACCTACACGTTCAGACTCTTGTGCACAAGTGCTGGAAAAAATGAAGAAATAAAATAATTTGCATACTTGCATACATAAAATGAAGTATTACCTTCTTTTCTTTTTAGTTTGTAGGAAAGGGCCCTATTTCCTGTGCAACGGTTAGTGCATGAGTTGTTTCTTGTAAAAAAAAGACTTGGAGGCTTGCAAACTTATTTGTAACTTAATTCCTCACAACCTCAATTATGAGCCGTATTACAGTCACATACTGTATTTGCCAAAGCTCCCTAAAGAGAATATTTATGCAGTGGTTAACTTTCCTTGAACAGAGGAAGAACGGCACAGTGTGGAAGCCTGGTGGATAATGTCAACCAAGTCAGCCTCAGGGTAATTTTATTCAGTTTGCATTAGAAGCACTTCCAGTGTTTTACTAATTTCACCGTTGAGTGACCTGCCTACAGTAACCCATTTGTTTCTGGGCAGCACCCCATGGTGCAGCTTTTAACTGGAACAAATACTGGAAACTGTATTAAAATAAGCAGCTCAACTTACAGTTTCTCTGTAACTAAAAATTCAAGCCAATCCGTTTTGAAATTGTCAGCTGATGTCAGAGCCACTTTGCTCGCAAGTTCATTTAAGAGTTCACACTCCATGTGCTATACACTGCCCTTCAACTAAAGAAGAAAACAGCTGAAAACAGACCAAGGTTAGCAGAGATACACAAAAAAAGTCCATCGCTACACAATCTGTACAGAAGGCACTGAAGCACTAAAGAATCGGGATACTGGGAGCTGGCACTGTACAGTACAGACTTCATCAGAACAACCATGTCCTCTCCTTGGTGAAAACAAATGCTGTTGAATTACACAATGCTAATTAATAACGCTAGTAGCACCATGCCTAAAAAATAGCTGTGCTGCATTGGGTACATTAAACAATAAAGAAACAACAGTTTACTTCCCCAAAGAACAAAGGAGAGTGGAACAGATCTGTAGCTTCAAGCCATCTGAAGGGAGCATGAAAATGGTGGACTGTGGGTCCTCTCCATCGATAATGTCTGTCTGTGGCAAACACTTCTCCGCAGGTTAATTAATGATGTCACTGAATAAATAGACATACATCTGGAGAACTCCACAAGCACGGCTCAGATTCCTGATAAGAGCAACATACACCGACTGTAGCTCAGGAGGTAGAGTGGGTCGCCCAGTGATCAGGAGGTTGCTGGTTCGAATTCCCAGTGCATCCAGTTGCATCTGGAAGTATCCTTGAGCAAGATACTGAGCCCCAAATTGCTCCTGATGAGCATCCCCAACTAGTGGGTTGGCAGCACGGCAGCCTCTGCTTTCAGTGTGTAATTGTGTGTGTGAATGGGTGAACGTGACAAGTGTAAAGCACTTTAAATGGTCAACAGACTGGAAAAGTGCTCTGGAAATGCATTTACCATAACCACCAACAGATGAAGCAATTAATATCGATCATCCAACATTTGACATGCGCCACCCACCCAAACACTGCTGAAGAGCAGGCACAAAGGACTGAACCAAGGAAACCAATGTGTCGACCCTGCCCTCCAAAATTCCCTGAATCCCAATCCCATTGAGCATCGGTTGGAATCTGTTTGTGCTGAAGCAAGCCTGATCTATGAAAGCCCCACCCCACAGGACCCAAGGGATCCACTGCCAACATCCCCATGTCAGACACCACAGGACACCCCCCAGAAGTCCTTTGTCTATTTCTTGATGGATCAGACCTGTTCTGGCAGCACAAGAGGAACTTGCAGAATACAAAGCAGGTCAGCACCTCTTTGACCAAACCCTCTCCCAGTGGTTTGAGAGTGTGTGCCTACTGTGCATGCCACTGAACCTCCATTACAACTAACCTACTCCCCTATAGCTCTGTCCACTGCTTTATATAAATCTGTCATGAAATGATTTCTGCTGAATGTGATTTGATAAATATCCCTCGAATGCTGTCATTACAATCAATCTGTTGCATGCAGTCATTCATGTAAACACCGTTTCAAACCTCACAAATGCTGCGAGCAGCTTGGCAGACAGTCTGATGCAGCAGCTGTGGCACATTGAGGCATTTTGAAAAGGTGATTATCAAACACTCGATCTGCCCTCGGACGGATGATTGCCCAAATGCTGCCCTTTAGTCCCATAATGAGCCATATTCCATGTCAATATACTCTGAAAATCACTCTTCATCAATCATCCATCATCGGTCATAGGTTGCCCTACATACAGACCAGAAGTGAAGGTCAGCCTTTTGTCTCAGACTGACTTCATTCAGTCTCAGAATAGATGAGCTAGCGGGGCTGAAATGATGTTTGATGGAGTGAGGGAAAGATGACTTGATGCAGTCAGACAAATGGATATAGATGTAAGGCTTCAGACTACGTAGATCTCAAAAACTACTGTTTCCTAGAATAAAACAGCTCAGTGCACTGTGTATCTTAGCAGTCAAAGCTAATATTGGAGTAAGCATTTCCCTCTTTTTTCTTATACAGTGTCTGTCTATTCAGAACTGCACAGATAATGAAACAGTCAATCAAGTGATTCTGTAATGTGTGGATTACTTTACTTGCATAATAATTCACTTGTTTACTGTACAGAGATGAAGCTAAAATTCCAGATCCAAAGCAAACACTCTGTCTCTAGGGTTTTACTCTTGTTTATTCCTTATCTTCCTTTAGAATACTTTCTACTGCAGTTTCCTCCAGGGGATCTGTGGAGTTTCTCAGTATAATCTAAGGAATGGCAGCTCTGCATTTATTTATATACTATTCATTCTATTACTTATCCATTGTCCACTGTCTACTCTGTTTTTCTCACATAACCAGATCTTCTCTGTCTCTGTTTTTAAACCTTATCCTACAAACTTCTGTTTTTCATTCAAATACCTCAGATCAACAGCTGCCATCTTTTTTTTCGTGAAACTAGGAATTTAGTCTACATCTCCTGGCCTGTCATCTCGTGTGCTTAACGTAAGCTGTGTTAGTCCCTTGTGCGTGCATTCTGTTTGACATTGATGTGCAGAACTGGAGTTTATATCATCAACACAGGCAGTGTGGGTTTGTGGCAAAGTTCAGAATTGTTACACTGTCCAAAATATCAAAATAATAAATCAAGAAAAATCTGACCCTTATTATTTTCCTCACATGGCACAGTTTAACATCTCCACAGCTCCTCACCTGCCATCTCGCCCAGGTGTTCATTAGCAGTAAATAACAAGCGAGGTCCGTCATCCCATGTGTGACATCACTAACCTCATTCACACTTAAGATCTGTTAAGAAGACTCATCATCATGACGGTGTCATGCTGTATCACTATGTGATAGATACAGGGAAAAGAAAAGAAAGGTGTGACGAGTCACACAGAACAGTGTGTGTCCCATCCAACCACACCTCATCTTTGTCACCACCTCTGCTGCTGGCTAAACTGATGTTCAAAATATCATATATGTATCTTTTCAGAGAAGTTATCAGTTTCTTTTTTTCTTTCTCATTAGAGCAAAAACTGCAGAAATTTAGCTTGTTTTTTTCCCAATTTCTTCATATTTTCCAGTCGTCTTGAGCACCACGGTTGACCTTCACATCCTCCGAGGTGTGTCCAATCCAAAACTGACCTTTGTATTACTTCCTCCACACTGAGCACAACTACCACGGTGATTTGTGAGGGTGGCACTCTGAGACACTGAGGTCCAGCCGCGGTGCCTGTTGGCAAATCATCATCGTCCTGACATTCCCCACACGTCTCACAACATGGTCCAAGGAGAGCAACTGTGAGTCTGAGAGCAGGCTCACCTGGAGGCTGCATCAGAGAGAGGGAGGAGAGAATGGCATCTCTGTAGTCATCTGCTGAACAAAACCTTTGGGATAATCTAAGTATACATTGTGTTTATGATTATTAAAGAAACGTAAGAATGACAGTTCAGAGTGCTAGAGGTTTAAAATATGAACATAAATGTGTTCAGTGAATTTGAAGAAAATGTGCACCTTGGTGATCCCATGACTTTCCATCTACCATCAGGGGTGAGGAGTGACTTGAGAGGAAGGAGAGAAATGTATTTACTGACGTGCACAATAAAGATGAGTAATGTAAGTGGCCTATGGGGATAAGACCCCATCGTGATGTCATGGTGTTAAAGGGGGTAACGAGGCCATGTGTTGTCTACGATACCCCCTTGATGGAGTCTAGACCCTGGTGGTGGTGACTGAATGGGGTGGAGGAGCGTTGTGATGAGTTGCGCTGGAATGACAGCTGACAGCAGCAGAGAGGAGAACAGATTTAATGTTCGAGAGCAACAATGTGATTGGCTTAGAAAGATCATGGCACAGTCAGGTTGGTGGAACAGAAGAGTAAACACCCACGAGCCGATGACGACGCGAGCAGGAGACGAGGGAGAAGCGTGAGCGACGAGGAGCTCCTGAGTGAACTTCCATTTTTTTTGTTTCTTTTGTTTTCATCCGGCTTCCACTGAAGCGATGATGTTTCTTCTTTTACTCTGTAGAAAAGAAAAAAACACCTGTTGTCAATTTAGCTCCAAGTCAGACGGATTGTATGAAGGCACTGTGAAATACGCAAGTGTGTCATCACATGCCAGAAACAGAAAACACCATTGTGCTCAGTCCAAAATATGTTAACAGTAATAAAATAAAGCACACTCACAAAAAAAACAATGGCTGTGGATCTGTGCTTCAGCTGTTATTTTTATGGTTTGTGGTTTAGTTATTTTGTACAAATCTTTCAAAAAAAATAAATAAATACACTTTAGCATTGCAACACAACCTGTGACAAATGTGTAATATCATTCTAACTTGGATTCATGATTCTACTGTGTTTGTAATCAGGCTGAGCAGGAAGACCAGAATACTGTCTGTGGAGGCTGCAGTTGGTCCCTCTGTAGTTCATTAAAAACTAAATTCATTTAAAGCTTCCCTCTCCACCAACTCTTATGGGACATATCTGACTCCTTAGCAGCTAAATGCTCCTGTATATTCATCAGCTCATCTCTAACTGAGTCTGTCTGCTGTTTGCTGCTGGGTAGGTAGAGTACAGTGAGCTGGTCTTTCTAAAAAAAAAAAAGAGACAGCTGCCCACAGCTGGAAACCACCTTCAAGTGACCCCTTGGAAAAAAGGGACCCCACGAAAAAAATATAAGTCTAGTTTGTGTGTGTTCAGCCGGTTTACGACCTCAGATCCATGATCGTTGTCTAATGCTGCTGAACTGTCTCACCTGGTAATTAAAGCACAGTCAGACGTGGGTTTGTCAGCTGTCCAAGCAAAATCATTTGACCACATTTTCCACAAGAAATGCCCATGGGACATGAAAGGAGAGTGTCACAATAATGAGATGACAGCTCATGTATCTATGAATCAGTATAGATTGTGTTTAGGTTTGAATTGTACAGTTTGAAACAGTTTTGTTAAACTTTTGTTTAAGATGACTTAAGAATCCTCACTGGTGATTGCTTTCATACTTCACGTATTCTCATCTTATGAGTTGAGGTAAAATGTGTACCTTCACACTGGCTTCTGAGATCAAGGAGACTTTCATGTGTAAGCGACAGCGTCACTCCAAACCTTTTCAGTACTGGAGAATATCAGAAGCGAGAGTCTCGATGTATCAGGGTCCAGACTTTCAGGTCTGTCCTCATTATCCGCTGCCGCAGTATATTCACACCTAGACAGACTGCAGTTATTGTAAATTCACATCTTCCATTCCATTTCACAGAAAGAGTTGGAACTCAGTGATTTGCTCTGAGCAGTATGATGCAGCAAAAGAATCTCTCAAGGCTGTCCATTGCAATTTCTTTAACTGCTCAGACATCCTCAATAATTGAGGTTTACTTTTACATGTACACAATGACAACGTGTCATGAGTCCTCATCAAGAATGGTTCACAGTGTCACCATCTCTGAATGTCTGGATGTTGTGAGTCTTGGCAGAGTGCTTTAATATGCACAACACCTTGTCCAATTCAGAGAATGTAAGAACACAGTGCTGTGTGAAATGTGGAACAGGCACCTCGAGGCCAAACGTAAGTCTGTCGGGAGATCAGCTCAAGTCTCCAACCCAGGAAGAAAAGTCTGTTTTGTGGGTTGAGAGTGAGTCTGTCCCTGAGGTCCAGGGGCAGCGCTGGATCCAGAGCCTAATTAATCACGAGTCTGTGAATTCAAAGATTTCGGAGTCCTCACGAGTACTCCTTCTTTTAGGAAAAGCACAATTCTCCGCTGAAACTGAGACATCAGGGCTGCAGCTATCATGTCATGTCCCTGCAGAGCCATGGAAGTGACGAACACAGCGGAGACCCCGCAAGCAATCAGGATGTTCTTGTGTCAGATTCTCATCAGAAAACCATATCAGTTTCAGCTGGAGGAGGATGGAGTTGGTGGTGAGGGTGAGTGTGACAGTGGCGGTGAGGGTGGGGGCTGTCACTGTATCTCTCTCAGTCTGAATAGCATGCCTCTAAGCTGACTTTCCAGACAACTGTCAGGTAAAAAAAAAGCAGCATGTTGCTTTGTCTGCACATATTTCTACCAGTTGGGAGCTGTCATACAGGACGGCTTGAGTAATTGATGGGAGTGTAGAAGTGAGTGAAGGCTGGGGGCTGAAAGAAGTGTGCATCTCTCTATAAAAGCAAGGAATCTCTGTCTGTCTGTCCGTCTGTGTGTCTGTTCCTGAAATATCTCTGCGGATCAGGATCAGACTGACCGGAGAGTTTCAACATGGCTGCTGCTTGGTTCAAGAGTGTGCCACGTCGGATTTGTTTGGACTACAATGATACCATTAATAAGTTATTTCATAAATGCTTTACAAATTCTGCAAGCGTTGTCCACCGGAGTCACCACAGTCACGTGCGTACCAGAGCCAATCACTGCAGAGCTCAAACCCACGAGAACAAGCAGATTTTTACCTGCAGCGGCGCGAGCTGGACCGGGATTTTCCCGGCGGTTTGTTCCCTGTCTGTTCTGATTCCGATGGATTAATAAGACTGAATGAGTCCGGATTGAGTCTGTTCTGGTCCTAGGAGATCCGGAGACGCCAGGACAACAAAGTGGAATCGGAATCGGTAGCTAGCTCCTAGCCACTACACCACCCACACGGCCCAAGTCCCGAGTTGATGGACGCACCGGCAGGTCCAAAACCAGACTTTGGGTAAATAATGTCTGCTGCGCTTTTTCACAAACATTGCCGTCATGTTTGCTTTGTGTTTGGTGCAGGAAGAAATGGTAAAAACAGGCTTTTGTCATGAAAGTGTCCAAGCAGCAAGTTTGGTCGTTGAGGAACAGGAAGTTGTAGGAGGGACAGAGAGATTGATGAATGACAGGCAACGACGGTCGTTGTAGAGACAGCGATATTGAGAGTTGAGAGATTTGTGACATTTAGCATGTTTTCAGTGCATAGTTTGTGTGTTATGTAGTTTGTTTAGTGTGTAGTGGTGTTGTTTTTTTGTTTAATGAGTCAAAACAATAAGGAGATGCTGAATGTGGAGCAGGCAGTGCAGCTCTTCATTCAGCTGGAAGGAGCTCAGGCAGACCTGAGCATTGCCTGCATTTAAATGTAAATAGTTACATCAAACTGTACATTTTTAAAATGTATGCACATATTTAGCAAACAACAATTTATATTTGCATTACAAGTATTAAAAAAATGGTTTGTTAAACATATTTGTGGTTTTCACAGTAATAAAATGTAACTTTTTCTACTCAGATTTCTTTTGATTTTAGGTCCATTGTGTTAATACAGTATGTCAAAATAAAAAGAATAACTGTACAGTCACACGTGAGGCTGTGCTGAAAATAATGACACCAAGCAAATAGTTTTTAAGGTGAAATATAATAGCAAAATCAAAAATAGTCAAAAACAGCCAATTATACCCTGGAATACCGGATTTCACAACAAACCTAAATATCCTTGACGTCCCACCTTCAAACACAGCCTCATTTGGCCATCCATGAAAAAGCTACTTAACCTCCCACTATTCTACAGGAATACATATGTCCTACTGGCACTGCACTAGTTTTCTTAAAGAAGAATAAAGGGAGACCAGGAGGATTGTCCACACTGTAGATGGGTAATAACTTTACACTGGCCTAACCTCTGTGGTTAAGGGTTCTTGGGGAGGAAAGTTCAATGCCTGGCCAGGAGGATATTGCTTACCCACAATCCTGTAGGCATTTAGACAGCAGTGCCTCTCTGTGTCAAGGCTTGCCACCATATCAGTTGTCTGGGTCTGAGCTTTTGTTTGCACTCAGATCACGGACAAGGGGGAGCAAATGGTTATCTCAAAGCCTGGATCCACATCTACATTCGTAGCGTGGGCTGCTAGAGGCTAGCTTAGCTAACGGGCCTGATAGAAGTAGTGCTCCTATACAATGAGGGTTACAGATGGAGTTGCTAATGTTATCCAGCAGTTATCTCTCGGCCCGCAGAACACGCCGGTACATATTAACACACAAAGACTGGTAATCAGTGTGGTGCCTCTTTGTAGGCACATGCTGCTGTATTATCAAGTGGAGCGAGAGCAATATGCTTCCAGGCTCATGGACAGCTCATTTCATGCTGAGTACTGTGGGTTTTATTAAGTAGCGAGTGACCTTCCTCCTATTCGCTGACAGAAGAAAAACACTCACAACCTTAAAGGAGAAATTTGCAAGAGATGGCGAGAAATGTAGTTTCAACAGTAAAATAATGACGATTGTCAACAGTGTCAGGAAATGACAGTGCCGACGTCCTATCAAAGACATCTATGTACTATGATGCAGAGATGTATACTAAAGTTAACATGCTAACCAGCTAGCCCCGGGCCATTCTGTCTGCTAATAACACTTTGAGCTGAGAGGGAATAGTGTGATCGCCCCCATAGTTTTTTCAGGTCTTTCACAAGCTCTCTTAGCTTTTAGTGTAGCACAAAATAAATACATAAAAATAGCAACATGTCACAAAAGATACACTCTTCCAATTTCCTCTGAAACGGAAAAAAAAAATACAACCATACACAAGCTGTCTTGAATTAGAGCTTCACTCGTTTAACAAACTAACTGAGCTTAATTGCCTATTTTACTCATCTTTTTTACACTTCATTCAAACACAACATAAACTAAATAAAATTGACAAGCATCCTTGGTTTGACTTTCTACAATCATTTCTGGTTTGGTTGAAAGTAATCCTCAGTTCACAGTGTAAGAAGTGTTTAGTGCCAGTTCACGATCCAGCCGTGTTCACCCTCAGGCTAATAAACCAGGATGAGTTGAGCCATGCTGCCTTCACTGTTGCCAATTCCTCAGTAAGGAAAGTCCCTATTGGCTGTCCTAAAAGTTGCTAAATGACGTCATCACCTAATTTGCAAAATTGGCCATGTGCATGTCCTATAATGGACACTGAAAGGAGAGAGGAATGATGTTGCAGGAGAGACAAAATGTGAATAAAAAACACCCTTAATATGTGTAGAACTACAAATGAACATATTTGGTGCAGCAGTTTATTTTAGACAAAGAAAATTTGAACATTTACATCCCTGGCTTACAGTCAGGGATCAATCATCCGCAGCTTCATGCATGCGTGGTTGATTTGCAGACTCAACACGGAGGGGTGATCGTTTCCTGCTCTGACTCCAGCGGAGAGGGAGTGCTGCACGAAGACTAGGCCACCTGTGAGTGCTTTGGGAGGGGAGAGGGGCCCACAGCAGCATCCACTTGAGAAGAGTAAGGGCGATACATGCTTTCGCATCAGAGTCTCCAAAAGTCTCCAATAACACCAGAAAAATTCACTAGATTTGTTGCTCGTTGCGTTTTTGAAAAAGAGTCGCAAGAGGGGTCTGAAAACTTGCTAAATGTAGCGACACAGCCATTGGCAAGTTGGCAACAGTAGTTGCCCGTGGTGAATCTCCCAGGATCCGAGGTCTTGGTCTGGGTAAACTTTCACTGTCTCTGTCTCCAATGCTATCTGAGCCATGTACAGTGGCTCACTAAGACTAAGGACAGTTAGCAAACAGCAGCAGCTGTCAGTAACTTTGTCGACTACAGCTTGTGCATGACGTCAGCTGTTTTTACTGTATCATAGGAATACAGTATTTGAGTGTGATTCCCGAAGAGCATTTTTCATGATTATTCATCTACCATAACATTAGGTCATCAATATTATGCTTCAGCTTTTAGTTTTTAATAGTAATATCAAGCAGGGGTCTGGGAAATCGTTGTTTTTGAAAGGCTAAACACCAACAAGCAGAATGTTTTTTTTTGTTTTGTTTTGTTTTTTTTTAAATTACAGTTCGATTTAAACATTTCTTTGAAAAAAGTATTTTTGATCCATAGACTCCATGTTGATTAACTAACTAAAATAGATGCACAACCTCATATGTTTTTAAATAAAGCATATACCAATAATATGCCCTTTAAAAAAAAAAAAAAAGATACTGTAAAGATAAAGATCTCTATGCAGTGAAAATAAGATGCATTTCTCATTATTGATCAAATAAAAACTTACGATTGAGATCTCTGTAATATTTTGGTCATAATCACTGGACACGGCTCTCTATCTATGCCTCAAGTCCCGTCTGCAGAGAGTCTGATACATGAGGGAGCAGCACATGCAGCAACAGGAATTAGAAAATCTTGTAATTTTAAAATCTTTAGCAGCATAATGACCCAGGATGGACTGACTTGTGTCTCATTTGTGACATGACGTGACATTTTTAGAGTAGGTGATAACAGACAGTGTGACTGCAGTTGATCGCTCATTCAAAGCTGCTGCTTTCAGTGCAAATGTTGTTTTAATGTATTCCCTACTGTGAATATGTTTGTACCTGAGAATGTCAGCGAGCAGAAACTCATAAAAGACCACTGGGTACACATACTCCCCATCAACCACTTTATATATTAACATTTTTAGATTAAAGTCTATTTTAACCTGTGAAGTACTCTGCTTTATTTCGTGTCGATATTTAACAGAGTGTATCTCTGCAACTACAAGGTCTGGATCAGAATACAAAATTCTTTCTAAGAGGTACCTGTGTGCCGACATTTTACATTTTCATTCACATCACTCACAATTCACATCATCACAGTCATATAGCTTGTCCTCAGGCAGCAGCTGTGAAATGATTTCAACTGTAAGTAAAAATACAGTTCTGTCATCACAGAAGATCCCAAAACTCAAAAGCCCATCCACAGTTGTGCACGAGATGATTTGCCAGAGCATGCAGCTGCATTTCACACATTAACTCTGTCGGACAGCTGCAGATATTCAGACTAGCTGTCTCGGTCATATGGTGACTGCAACATTGTGGGGCTGAGTGCAGCTCTGGGAACAACCAGGAGACTGTCTATAATAACGTGTAGAGCAAGCAGAGGGCATATGAGATATAAAAAAAAAAAAGAACAAAACTTTAATATGTTACAAACAACAAACAAAAACATGCCATGTGACATTTAAAACAACATATTTCCTTGACACGTGACCTTTTTTACTCAGATAAAGTCAAATTTTGTAACAGGCATTTGTTCGAGCACCACACTCAGGTCAAAATACCAAATTTGCACAAAAAATGTCTCAGTCAATTAGTCAGCTTGCAATTAACTTTGCAGAATTCTCCCCATGATATGACGCCTTTTTAATCTTCAGTAACCTTATGAGCTTTATTCTAGCACCACTCAGGTACAAACACTGTACTTCCACCCCTCAGTAAAGGCTGTGAGAGGAGAGACATCATCAGTGTGATGTATGCTCCCTTGGGTTTAATGAGCACTGCAGCTCCTGTGGGACCACTGAACCTCACAGTGTGGACATTTAGTCCTTGTTAAATTAAAGTCAGAGCTGCTCTTACAGCAGTGCTCGGCTTTAATGACATTAACCAGCAACTGGATATGATCCTTCCCTCAGCAGACCAATCACTGACGGTGACACCACAATGCCATCTTTGACTTCAAGCCTTGGGCAGGATAAAAACTAACATATGCTAGCCGCATGCTTGTTACAGTTGAGTAAGTTATATTGTCTCATATCCAGAAAAGAGAGCACACCGAGGAGTCATGAGTCATTATAACACTCTAATTGCCTGTGAGTTTAGAAATTTAAACTGTTAGACTTTAACAGCTGACATCATGCTTTTGAGTTCATTTCTGTCTTTTCCTGATATACATGGAGTTATCACCATATAACTGGCTGCTTTTATTGTGGTTCAGCAAGGATGCTATGTTATAAACAGGAATAGAGTTAGAGTTAATTTTAATAAGACTTTTACAGGGAACTTAAGCTGATCGTACACATCTTTATTGAAAAACAGCCAAGGGTTAGTCAGACGAGTTCAAGAGCAGAGAGGACAGCCAAGAGAGTCAACAGAACGAGATTGTTATACTGATGATAAAGCCAGTATTAGATGCATTTCCATGGAATGAGTCTGTGTGATGATTTAATCCCCCTCCACATCCAGTGGTTATGATTTGCAGCCCTGTGTACTGTCGATGTGTCGGCTCTGTATGTCAGAAAGTCCTGAGATTTAATAAACAACTCATTGGGTTTCATTCCCCTGTCTGGGCTCACGCTGATGAGAACTCTCCAGGACTACATTAAACCTCTCCCATCAATTTCATCTCCCTCAGTCTATTCACATGAGGGGAGTGATGAGAGATGATCACAGCATCAGCTCTGCAGTCACGGACAACTCCACTCTGCCTTCAGAGCTGAGGGATTACTGTGGCTGCATCGCAAATTACTGAGCAGCCAGTGATTAGAAAAAGAGAAGACATTGGTAAAAACAAGTAGAAACACATCGTCTGTCAGAGTAAACACATGCTAGATTTAACAAGGGCTGATTGAAGGTGCAGAGGAAACTAATGCATTACTGAGTAATACTTTACTATAATAAGATTATTATGAGAATTAGGGCCTGAGCAGGTCCCGAACTGCGAAGTCCCTATTGTTTTTTTTCGAATGACGACTTTTTTGTCCCAAATGATAGCATTTTTCACTGCCTGAACATACACCAAAACTCACCAAAAAAATGTGCAGAAAAATTTCATAATCTGTTGTCGTCCTGGATTTTCACCACTGGATGAAACTTTGCACACAGCATCTATGGACTCTCCTGAGAAAAAGTTATTAAAATAATTTTTATATTCCATACAAAAAAAGTCAATTTTCTGCATCTTCTCCATAGATGCAGAAAATTGGCTTTATTTTCCAGGGAATAGGTAGACTTAAATTTCAAATCTGTCTTCCAAAGAATTGTTTAAATACTTACCAGAATCTGAAACTTCTTGCCACCAGCCCAGGTGTCTGCCGCCAAGACTTGTTGGCGGGTCATGTTGGTGAAGACGACCGGGCGGTGACCTGTAAGGATGCTGAGGTATCCCATGGCATACCCCATGAGCTCGCAGTGTTGTTTGCCAAATGTGCCATCCCCAGGTAAGAGTTCTAAATACATAACACAGATACACAAGTTTAGTCAAGTCAGGTTTATGTCAATTCTCCTCTCTTCATCTCCCAATTTTAATATGTACTGAACTGTACTTACGAAGCAGTTTGTGGCGTGCCCAAAGGATCCGGCTGTTTTGTGGTCATCCTTTGGGCAAGCCACAATCTGCTTCAACAAGGAGGCGTACCAGTGGATAAAAAAACTGGCATGTGGGGATTGCTGCCTGAGCAGTGAGATCACCTACGTTTTCCACACTATCCTGGGCAGGGCTATGTGCCACGACCGTACCACGGCGGAAAAGTTCTACATGGCGCTACTGGACAAAGACATGGCATACCAGACCTGAAAACTCTGCATCAAGGCCCTTGACCAAATCCTCCAAGGACACCGATGTCACAGACGACTCATCGTTACCGGCCGAACATTCGGAGGATACCCCACAGTCAAGCTCCGATGACGAGGGACCTGTCCTCCAGGATGAGTCTGACTCCTCCTCTTCCTTTTCCTCTGAGGAGATGCTTGTCATGGCCCTATTCACCCTTTCCTTGTGATTGATTAAACACAGTTTTATTCAGGGATAAACCCCATGTAAGGATAATATTAACTGATGCATTAAAACTATTAAGTTAACTTTTGGGGAAAGGGCCCCTCAATGATAGGAGCCTCATTATGTCAGTTATCATTTCAGTTGGCATTGTGCAGTGGTGCACATTCCCAATCGAATTTAAAGTAATTAGAGTCATAACAAAGTAATTGCCGAGCTGTGAACCTGGATCCACTAGGGCCCCTGAGGACCCAACTAACTGCAGATGTTTCGTAAATAAAGAAAAGGGAAGAGAGAGAGGAGAATCTTGTATGGTTCCTCCATATACATCTACAAACTCCACCATAACTCCAAGTCTACGCTCGCCACATTATATGACTCAGCGGGTCGCCCGTTTTTCTCACTTTGTCAATATTTTATTCTTCCTGTGCTTTCTCACCATTCATCTTCACTTCAGACGCTTGCTGGCACCTGAGGGGCCCTCAACAAAGGAAAGCAATCTGCAGCGAGTGGAAGGGAGGGCAGGGGCTGATCACCATGGAGAGATGCTGAAGAAAGGTGGCGAGAGGGAGAATAATGGAAATATAGTTAATATTGTTTTAGTCTTTCATATGAAAAAAGGGAAGTAAAGGTAGAGCCACGGTCAAAAGTTTACTTCTACGTTTAAAAAGCATGTATATCATGGCAAGCTTGAGTTCAATTGATGACCCAAACTGTATATTTCTTAGATTAAAAAAAAAAAAAAAAAACATTTCCGGGTTCACAACGGGGCTCTATAGGCTGACAATGCTACCCATAATTATATTTTAATCAATAAAATCAGCATGACCACAAATATACTGCTTAGTATACTCTTTGCTGTAGCTGTCAGTGGCTTTAACTAGCTAAAGTTATCAAGTAGCTCAGTCAGTCGTCGAGCTAAATTGCCCCATTAGTTAACAGGAGTTTGGATGTACCAAAACCACGGTTGAAGGCTTGACACCAGACTGGGACTGCCCACAACCTTAGAACGACAGGGGAAACAGTAAGTGCAGAGGTGATTTACAGCTGCTCCCATCAGAACAATGAGTCAACGTAAGAGGCAGGAGGCAGGAAGTGGCAAAGGAGTAAGAGATAGTCCAACATCAGCAGCAGGTGAAAACATTCCGTAGAGCTGGAATATTATTGGTTCATTAACTGTCAAAATACCCAGACAAGGGTTTTTTTGTGTTTGTTGTGCCAATCTGAATTTAGTGTGAGTGGGGTTTGTTTGTCAAGGGTATCAAATCATGTCAAATCAATTTTATTCATATAGCCCAAAATCACAATAACATTGTTTTAGTGGGCTTTATAATCTGTACAGTGGATGACATTCTCAGTCCTTAGACCCTTGATTTGAGTGAGGAAAAGCTTGCCATGTTGATGGAAAAAAAAAAAAAAGTGGGAGAAATAAAGATTGAAAAAACCTCATGAAGAGCCACAGAGGAGGATCCACTCACCGGATGGACAGACATGTAATACATGTCGCATGTACAGAACAGAACAACACAATATGTTTACAATGGTTAGATTGACAGAGGATCTGACACAAATTATAACTATGTGAAGTGTTTGGATCCAGGAGACGACTGAACAGGACAAGGCATCACCATCACCAAGCCCGAGTGCAGCATGACCTCCTGTCCACCGTGGTGACCTGGAAGAAGACACTTTACAGAAATGCAGATATGAGGAGAAAACAGACGAGAGCGAGGAGCCAGCAGAGCCCAGGGTGTGATGATCTATAAGCATCAATATGTGAGGCAGGAGGAGCCAGGAGAGGTAGATGGTCCCAGGGGCCAGTGTTCCATCAGAAGGGAGCCTGACTGAAAAGAGAGGAGGAGAAAGCTATATAGAGTGAGAGAGCAACACAACTTGCAGCTTGTGGAGACAGAAAACAAAAACAGAAGTTAGAGAAATGTGATGTTAATCAGAATAAACAGATTGTCTCTCGTCGGCAGGACAATGTAAAGTCTAATACTTTGGGAACTCATTGAGACTGACACCTACCCAAAAAAAGTTTTGTATGTCATCAGCAGCACCTTATAGTCTGATCTGACATCAGTCGGGAGCCAGTGCAGAGACACTAGGACTGGTGTTATATGATAAAATGTTCTTGTGCATGTTAAGACTCCATCTGAAGGCTTTTAGTGCTCTCACGCTGTTAAGGCCCCGAATTAAACACAAACAAAGACTCAAACAAAAAGAGGCCAGTCACATATAAAGGACGCCGAGTCAACACAGTCAATTTTAAATGTTTTTATTTAACAAAAGAGACAGAGGACACACACACACACACACACACACACACACACACACACACACACACACACAGGGCACTGACCTGGCCACACGTAAACCCCCCACCCTGAGCTTGTGAATACTGTGGAAGCAAACTTGAACACAACAAAGAGGGGAAGGAAAAAAAAAAAAACATATTCACAAGCCTAACAGCACAACAACGTGTTGGCCAGGTCACTGTCCTGCTTCTTTCAAAGGGCTATCCTCCATTGTCCCTGACTTCCAGCATGCGTGATTGTGTGCCAGCTATGTTTGTTAATAAAATCATTTAAAAACACTTCGCTGCTGGTGGTGCTTGGAGGAAGAGGAGAGTCTCATTTTCATGTTGCGCAAGGGTTTCCCCTAGGCCCTTTTTCGTAACAAAGACCCAAAACAAAGGCATGAGCCAGGATCTCTGTGTCCACCGTGGACAGATGGAACCTAATTTTAGTTATGTTGTGCAGGTGGTAAAAAGCGAACTAATTTCTTTGATGTGCTGATCGAAAGAGAGTAGAATCAAATGTACCACCTAGGTCCTTGAGAGTTGAACTTTGATCAGGTGATGGTAGCTCTTGACACCTGCGTTATTTCTCAACATGGCCAAAGACTTAAACATCTCAGGTTTATCTGAATTCAGGAGCCCTATATAACTATATATATAGTTATCAAATACATTTATAAATACACACACACATACGTGTCTATATATATATATATATATATATATATATATATATATATATATATATATATATATATATATATATATATATATATATATATATATATATATCTCACCTCTCAGCAAATAAGAACAATAAGGCCCAGAACGGAGCCCTGGGGAACTCCATACTTCACATCAGAAAATATTGATGTAGTATTATTGTAACACATTGTGTTCTTTTGTACAGGTCAGCCAAGCTCGAGCCAGGCCAGTGATGCCAAAATTGACTTTCTCGTTGGGCTGGCAGTATTCCATGATCTGTGGTATCAAATGCAGCGCTGAGATCCATTAACAGAAGCACTGAGGCAGAGTTTGAGGCCAAAGTAAGTAGAATGTCATTTACCATTTTAGAGAGGGCAGTCTTGGTGGAGTGAAGCTCTGAAAGCTGATAGCTGAAAGGTTCATGGAGATTATTTTTATGTAGGAATACTGAAGTTGCTGGGACACAACTCTTTCAGGGACATTAAGAGAAGAAGGGAAGGTTGGATACTGGTCTAGAATTATTTAGAGATCCTGGGTCAAGATGTGCTTTCTTAAGTAGAGGCCTAACCATAGCAGACTTGAAACTAGCAGGGACAACACCAGTCATGAGTTAAAATTAACATTATTTAACATTGTAGGTTCTAGTGCTGGCCAAAGGTGTAAGATATTTCCTTTCTTGACAATTTCTGAGTTATTGTTAGTGTTGTTTTATTAGACTAAATACACACTTTTACACTTTTATATCCTCTTGCTAAAACTATGTGGGCTGTCACACTGTCACCATACAAATTAGAGACACAGCTAGAACAAGGATAGCTTGTTAGCATGCTGACTTAAGTGGACGTCTCTGCAACACAGTACACCGATGTCTTTGACATAATAGCCACGCTGTTGATAAAGTTGCTTCATTTGTTGAATGTTTTAAGTGAAAACTAGCACTGATTATGCATTCAGAGGAGCGAGATTTAAGGTATGTCCGGATACTGCTGCTCTTGGATAGGATAGAGGGTTGGAATACTTTCGATGACCCTCATCTTCTCTGTTCTCATTTACAGCCTATTTCCTCTGCTCTGTCCTGTTTCTATTAGCTGCTGCAGCAGCCCATTTGCCCTGCAGGCATCAATATAATTCCACCAAATCAAATCTAATCTAATCAATTCAAATAGCAGTGACACTCTGGGTTTTTCCGACTAACAGTGTGATAAATTATTCACTGTGGTTGTGCTTCTCTGCTTATTTTCCCAGGTAAAGCTGCACTGACTGTAATCAATAAGTGGCCATTTATTTAGTTGAGTCTGAGTTCATTTCAGCTTCCTGTCAGGGAGCCGCAGGAGGGCATGAGTCAGGTGACACTATTTAAGTTCCATCAATAGTGTGTGTGTTTGTGTATGTGTGTGAGTGTGTGTATGTGTGTGTATCCGTGTGTGGTTTTGTTCTTGAAAGAAACCATAGAATTGTAGTGCTTAGCATGTGCAAGGTTTTTTTTGTTTTGTTTTTTTTTTTGGTTACCTTGTTTTGGTTTATTGAGGTAGATTATAGGATTGAGTCTACATGAAGGAAGAACATAAAGATTTAGATCAAATCAGTTTTACTTTAACATCCCAACATCACGATCACATCATACAAAGAACGACATCCTCTGTCCTCAGACCCTCGATTAGAGTGGGAAAATACCCACTCTATTAAAATAAGAAAAACAGAAAAAAATGGAAGACACCTCGAAAAGAGCTGCCGAGGAGGATCCCTCCAAACACTACATGTACAGAACACAACATGATCAGTCCTAAACACAGTTGCTGCGTCCTGTGCTGTGACTCTTACTCACTTGTTTTCAGTGTGAAGGTTGGGGGAACGCAGCCCGTCATCCTTGGCACACTGAGTAAATGACAGGACAATATTGTACTTGTCCAGCTTGTTATATATAGAACCGTAGAACCTCCGAATCCCTACGCAGTTGCGCTAATGCATAGGGATACAGAGGTTTGATGGTCTGTTAAGTTTAGTTTTTATCGAAAGTAAACCTCTTGTCCAGCAGCTGGGCCTTGTGTTGTATTTCACCGCTCGCAGATCAGCTGTTGCCCAGTTGCAGTAATGCATGGGGATACGGAGGTTCTTTGGTTGAGAAAATGTAGTGCCAAAAGAAATGGCGGTCTGACGGCAATGTAAAGTGGTGTGAATTTTCTCTATACAACATTCACTTGAACTGTTATAGATTTTTTAAGGTGAGCCTTGTTTTAGGTGGTTTATTTTGCTTTTTCCCTCAATGCCATTCGCTGCAGTACAAAGCTGAGTGTCTGGGCTGGAGCGGCTCTCTACTTCTCCAAACTGAGGCTGCGCTGATCGGTGATTATGGTAGGAAACAGTTTGACTATAGATATGTACTTTATATGACCCCACTTCAAAAAACACAAACTATCCCCTTAAGGTATTGGTAATCATTAGGGATGAGGGAGTACACCATTATCTGTCTGTACATGTTCAACCAACCAAATTATCTGTATCCGTACGCTGAGTGGGCAGGGCCATGTCAGGACGTTGATTCATGCCTGAAATTATGATGGGTTAAAGGTTCTATATTATAAAAAAAACATGTTTTCTCTGGTCTCTACATATATAAGCTGGTCCTCCCTGAGCCTGCCAACTTTCAAAATGAGGACAGCGAACAATTCCTGCATGGTCTCTGCAGCCCACCAACTAGCTGTTCAGATTCAGCTCCTTTCGTTAAGTAAGGACAGGAGTCATTATCATAGGCCGGCCTCCTCTGCGCAGTGATAGGAGATATCCAAGAGGGGGACGTTCATCCCCGAGGTGAAGTTCTGTGTGTCCAGTGGTAAGATAGCAGTGTTTCGCAATGTCGTCGCTCAGAGTTAGACACACAAATTTCTCTGTTGTTGGCTGTAAAAATCAACGCCAAGTGCCTATATTCTGTCCCAGCTACAGAACAACAGAAGAGACAGTGACTGTGTTTCAAGACAATGTGCCGGCTATGGTTCGAGTAAATTTGTGTGTGTGTGTGTGTGTGTGTTAACCACTTCACATCAGACTGCTTCGGTAACAAGGGTCAGTACAAAGCTGGCTTTGCCTCGACACTGACCCTCGTAAAAGGATCAGTCCCAACCATACCGGACCCAGCAACTGCACCCGAGCCACTGAAAAATGTCGCCGCTGATTGATAGTATTTACAGTTGCCTATGAGTATGGTGAAGTTAACTGGAAATTGGCTAACTAGTTACAGTAGCTCCACTTCGGTCTGTTATGCAATTGCATTTGAAGCAAGTTTAATGTTAATGATAGTACGATGGAGCTTGGTTGTCACAGTACAATGTCTGAAAACATGTGCAGACTGGAGACAGACACGATGCGAACAGTGTCCAAGAGTTGGGAGAATGTGTTGGAGACAAACACAACTTTCCTTAGCTATTAGACATTAGCACACAGCTGAACATCCTGGGAACGGACATTGACATGGTGACATCTTACCTGGGAGTGCATCTGAACAATAGACTGGACTGGCCCGATCACAGTGCAGCAACATACAAGAAATGTCAGAGCAGACTCCATCTGCTGATTAAGCTGAGGTCTTTTGGAGTGCAGGAGACACTCCTAATTACTTTCAAGGTCTCTGTGGTGGCATCAGCCATTTTCTATGGAGAAGTCTGCTGGAGCAGGCCCAGCTCCATCCTCGGATGCCCTCTTGACACATTGTAGCCGATGGAGAAGCTGTCATCGCTGCTGGCGAAGGAGTCCCACTCCCTGCAGTGTGTCCCACTATCTCAGCACTGGGCCGCTCCTTCAGCAACATACTGATACACCCCAAGTGTGTGAAGGAGACGTATCGTATGTCCAAGTGTGTGAAAGAGAGGTATCATAGGTCCATGTGTATATCAAAGACCTTTGGCTAAGAGGACACTTTGTTATCAAATTATTTGTGGAGGTGCACAACGTCCTAAAATGCATGTATTATTACATCATGTACTTTTATTACACTTAAATTATTACATTTTGAGCTGTTATTACATTATTAGCCATTATGACATTATTAGTGGCCACATAGGACACAGGTGAAACACATCAGGGAGGGGCAGACAATAACAAGAGAAGACACCCAATATAAAACAGGAAACAGAACATAAAGAAAGAGGGAGAAACGGAAGCATGATCATATTACTGACGAGATATGACACAGTGATTGGACTATGATCTCACCGACAGTCCCGCACAGCAAACAGGTGAAAAAAAAAAAAAAATGTAAGAAACATGAACTTGTATCTGCAATCGAAATTGGCATTGGCTGAATGATAATTTATCCTATTCTGCACATTATTAGTTGTGAAACACAAAACGTGTTGTTTAATTATAACAGAACATTTTTGGGGTGTTATCATGCAGCAATTTAACACCAGTTATCTCACTGAGCAATTATTATACCCACAAATGTAAATGCCACCATGTTGACAAAAGTCATGCAGTCAGTGGTAGGTAAAGAAGTTGGGTGGCTGTCTGCTATTATTTGAGACAGCCATTATATGACTACTTGCTTTATATGAGATTCTACTGTACTTAACTGTAACAGTACATTGCAACATGCAACACTTAATTTATGACGTTCAGAATTGTGATTTAATGACTCTGCCTCTCTTCTTATTTGGGCTTGCTTTGGTTGGATCAGTGGGTAGGTACTGCAGTGACATTTTCTTATGAGCTAGACTTCCACCCCTTTAACCGCTTAATTTCCCCATTTACACTGGATAGGCTTACAGTATCCTCAGCAGGGTTAAAAGCTTCTCATTTTTAATATAGCAACACCTGCGAGGGTCTAAGCGAGTAATGAGAGTCTGGAAATAAATTAGCCGGGCTTTATTGAGATCTGTCACCGGTGAAACAATGGCTCCACTGTGCCTCCAGAGTTCCCGCAGTGCTGGGGCCGTTTCAGCCCGTCCAAATCTGATGCCTTCACATCCTCAATTTCTCCCCGCCGACAGTCCTGGGCTACCTCCATCTCACACTTAATTACCATTTCATTTTTCATTTGCGTCTAGAGTTGGCCCCTGAGGCCTAGGTCCGCGGCCCCTTCCTCAGATGATGGAGGGGAAAAAAACAATCAATGGGAGCTGAACCCAAGTCATAAAATGAATGCTAATGACTTGAGTCTCTAGTACCTCTGGGAAAGTGAAAATATAATGTGGGATTTAGAGTGGCTTTTAAAGCTAAGAATGCCACAGCCCCACATGAAAGACGGGCAGTCCTCATGTTATTATTAATCTACACTACCAACAATACAATTTTAATTCAGCTTCCTGTCTACTATATTTTGATATCCCACAAAGCCTAGTCCAACAAAACAGATGTATTTACATAACTGCACAGTCATTTCTCTTCTACCTCACTGAACGACTTAGAGAATTAAGGCACATGGGCTTACTGCAGGGTTAGTGGTTAAGGCTCACACCAAGCTGGGGATATGTTTGAAAGCCTTAACTAGTTAAGACATGTTAGAGTGAACTACTAGAGTGGAAGTTACAGTTTAAAAGTAAAGATAATAATCAGTTATCAGTGATGAGAGGATTAAGCCAGTTTACAAACATGGTCCTAAATGAATGTTCTCTTTAAAAGGCCCATACACACAAAATCAGCCATTGTGGCAAAAAGTCAGTTTAGGCTGAAAATTTTAATCAGAGTCAACTTTCCCACATTGCGCAGACTATCAGCATTAAACGCAAACACATTTGTCATGTGCATTTGCTCAATTTGGCAGTTTAACACACTTTTTAACACACTGTGGATGTGAACAATCATTATAGGGCTGCCATGCTTACACCTACCACCTGGCTGCATTGGTCCATAGGGCAAAATGTAGCCGGTTCACCATAATGCTTCTTAAATTGTGAGATGATTTGATCCATTCTTTTCTATTGCCTGTGTTCACATCATGTGAGTGTCAGCTTTCTGGCTGCAAGAACAAAAAACATGGCTACAATTCCTTTGATTCCCAGTGAAAAATGCAATATTGTCAGATAAGTATTACATTCAAATGTGCTTTGATGACATTTTTATCAAGAAACATACACTTTATTACCATAATCCTCGCTCAGAGAATGTATTTGGTCTTTAGTTTGTTACGCCAGAAAATTGTGGGGCTGTCACGTAAGATAGTGTTGCTATGGTGGTTGCTATAGATGCTGCTATGATGGAAACCACAGCTTGCAAGTTGTTTGTGGCTTTCTGTATTGTGTTGTCTGGGCTGTTATACTACTTCAGTTCTTTTATGTAACAGTTTGATGGTGCTCTTTCAATAAAAAAAAAAAAAACAGCGATTTTCCAGCACCCCAGAGATGATGTATTTTTTTTCTTTTCTGTGGATTTCGAATGGCTAGTATAACACTGGCGTTAATCGCTATTGTTCCACCAGTTTTAAAAGGTATAAGTTGTTTAACAAGATAATCATGAAAAATCAATAGAGGAGGGAACCTCTCTCTGCAGCTCAGATAAACAGGATGGAGACGCTGGAAGAGTTCCAGAGAGAGGAGGCTTCTCTTCTGGATCGCCTAAAATGTGATACCTTGGTAAGATGTTTCCAATCTCTAATGCCAACTAAGCCAAGTGTTTTCATATGGAGACCGCAGTGATGCGGAAGCTACAGGCTGCTCAAAGTTGAAATTGAGTCTGTCAAAATGATAGCCTGTTTGAGCTGACCGTGATAATTTTGCATAATCGTTAGATTCTACAGTCAACAAAATTCTAGTCCGTTGCTAGAAATGTCTTGTGAAAATGCTTGAATGGAAGCATGGTTTTATAAGAGCAGTGTGGCTGTATTAACATTAACAGTTAAGTTGTGTAGTAGTAGGAGTAAATGTACAGTTTAAGTTTCTGTTCGTCTCTGCAGCTCTTTAGGTCCAAGACAGTCCCTGGTCCTGCATCCCAGGTGCTGGGTGAAGTGAGGGAGGTTAATCCTTTAAGTACAAGATGATGTACAGCGAGCCAATCATTATTGCAAAATTAACTCCAACAGGGTGACACAGGATTACATAGATACTTTTCTTAATAAGTCAATAATTTGACACCAAATATTGATTTGATTGATTAAAAAATGATTTTAAAATGATTGTTTGCCACAGGACTTCTTTCTGTGGCTTGAGGTGACAAAATAGAGCGGTGGGAAGTGACGCAGACAGCATTGTCACTGGTTGCTACTCTACCAGTCAGGACCTCACACCTGCATGCTGCTATTGGCTGGGGTGTACATGCTGACCGCCCAGAGGTCAAAATAATAAGAAAACAATAAAATACAGGCAGTTTTAAAATGTTGCATTCATTATACAACTGATGACTTAAAAAAAGAAGAAAAAAAAAATCACACTTTATAAATTGCCAATTAATTTATTATTAATTTATTTATTAAAACAAATTAGTCATTTTAAATGTATATTTATAATGGCTCATTTGTATGCATAAGGTCAAACACATGTAAGTGTAGCCTTCCTTTGCTCTTTCAGAATGAAGTCATATAAGCAGGAGTGGAGAGCAGTACTACCCAGTAATAAGGTTATGGTTATGTTCAACAGAAAAAATAAGCAATAAAATAATGGCTAAAAAGATTTGGTCCTGCTGTTTCCACATTAAAAAACAACCTAATGCAGAGGACAGATTAAAGAGAACAATATAAAACAGCTCTCACTAGAGGGAATACAGTGCTGTCAGTAGCCAGGAATTATTGTACAGATGTTGTGTTTTGCTGTAGATTGAGCTAGTTTCAAGATTCAAGACAGTTTGTGCAGTTGTTTCCTTGCCTCTCTAACCCTAACACAACACACAACCCACAACATATACAGACACAACACTAGCTATCATTAGCTTACAAATGAAGTCTGTGATTGTTGTTGCATTGAACTGTTTCACCTTGAATGTTATTTGTGTCCCAAAACAAACTGGAGTCCCATTGAGAATGTGCTTATTTTACCATTATCTCCCTCAATTACCTTTTCATCAAGGCTTAGTTTGACATACAGGGCTGTGAACCCCTAATGAATATCAACTAAATCTGATAGGACTGTGTCCTCCTTATCAAACCCCAAAAGTCTGACGTTCTGTCTCTACACTCTGGTCTCCTGCCAGCTCTGTTTGTGTCAGCCAGTAGGTAATAAAGCCCTGTGAGGGCACTGAGTTATTTCCAGAAAGTGTCCCTTTTGCATGGGGACATTGGAGAGAGGGGTTGTTAAGAGCTGCTGTGACAACAAGCTCAGTCAGTCCTCAGCACTCTGTGACATGAGGAGAAGGGTGTTTGATGAATTGGTCTGGGTCCTGGAGTCTCCAAGGCCTTGTTCCAGGGCTGCAGCGAGCTGCCAAGAAAGCACCTCTGGGGCTGTGGAAGTGTGGTAGTAATAGAAACAAAGTAGTGGGAGTCTGGGTCCATGCCCTAAACCATCTGGCAACAGCTGTGCTGGTATACCGCTCTCAGATGAGCCTCAGAAAAAAAAAGCTACTACAGTTAATTACTGAGGTGTTGCCTGGAAAGCAGTGGTGGGCCAGCACCTGATTCATCTCTACACAGCTTTTTAATTTGGCTGTTTGGCTCAACATCCAGTTGACTCTCTTTTTGTCACTCCTTTAAAAAGGGAAGGACTAAAAGCAACACTGACTTAAGTTTCTCTTGGTAATGTGTTACTGTGTTGCAGTCAGTATTAGGATATACCAATATAGATTATATAGAATCAGTTTAAAAGATTGAAAAACAATTTACAATATGTAAAGCAATAAGCCTGCAATATATTGCATGAAGTGTATATTTTATAATACAAATGTTGGACGACACTATGTCAGTGAACCAACAACAGTCCTGGACAAGAATATAGGAATGAACACCATGAATAATATAATCAGTCTTTGAACACCACCAACATCATCTACTGGGAAGAGGTCAAAGGTCATCAACCAGTGGACAACCAGACAAAGGTGGACACAGGGGTTACCATCTCCCCACCTGTGTATATGACACCTGTACCTCTGCCCATAGAGAAGAAGTATATAGTCTGAATCCATGAGCCTTTACATTTATAAGAATATCTTAATGAGCAAGCCTTGAGCACCTTGAGCTGTACATCTGAATCTGTAGCAAGATGGTTTTTAACCCTTTTACATTTCATGTGACAGAAATTGTCACTCCTAATTAGGATAATGCCTTGGACTGAAGAATTGCCATCCGCTCAATAAATCTCATAGTGGAGGTTTAGAGTACATTGTGAGGAGGCTGCCAATCATCCTGGATCCTCACAATCAATGTCGTAAGATTGAATATTTCAGCATGGTGCCTCATCCAAGGAAATCTGGAGTTTTCCAGAACCCTGTAGAACTCCAACAATTGGAGCTGCTGGTGAAGACTTTATAAGGCACCAACACATTACATTTTAATATGCTCCAACTGCACAGACTCCGTTACTCCTTCCACAACAGGGAAAGGGTTGAAACCTCAGGTTCATGTCCTGCCATGGTGGTGAAATCTTGAAGTCGCTGGTTAAACCCTGTGATCACTGATTTCCCCATCTTTACATAAATGTTCATGTTTGGGTAACAGATCATTTCAGTACATTGTTGCTTAAAAAGTCAAAACTTGACAACAAATTGTTTCATGTATGCATACATTTGTGACACAAGGTCATCTTTTCCTTGCAAGCTTTTTTTCCAACACGTTCAGATGAAGTGTTCTGCATGAACATGCCTAAAAGTGTGTGTTCACTGAACATTTCTGGTGAATGGTGAACTAACGATGTAAAAACTCATCAAATCTAGCACAGAGACCTTCCTATGACCAATATTCCCATATGGTGATAGCAGGTCAAATATGGTTTTGAAATAGCTCAGGAGCCACTCAAATTCAAGTGTCTACACATGGCCCCTGGGTCATAGTTTGGACCTCTAACATATACAACCATGTTGTCCTGCAACAGAAATGATCATACAGGCTTACAGAAATATTTTCATCCATGTTTTTGATCAAAAACAGATCGCTGAAAGCCAGTGTAGTCCAAGAGGATGATGAGATCGCTGATGGTTCCTGGACTATGCGATCTTGTCTTCAAGGACAATTCATCATCCAATAAAGAGAATCAAAGACCTTCTTTGGTGGTCAGAGAGATAATCCATCCTGAGTGATGAGCCAGAGGAGTTAGCAGCACCACACAGAGCAGAGAGAGAATTTCATTTATCTCAGAGATCAGATCAATGAACACTAAGCATGTGTGATGTCTCCCTCTGCCCTCCCCATGCTTACCAGCCAATGACACGATCAATTTGCCCTCTCGCTCTCCCTCACACCCTCAGCCACGGAAATCAATCTCAGAAGGCCACTCTCCTTGTCTTAACACCCTGCCTGCAGACAAGAGGCTGTTAAGGACTGAGACCGTGTGTGCGATTGCTACAGTTGTGAAGTCAGAGTTATATATCTATAATACAGTTTAATTCCAATAGAGCAGAGTTTGCACCGGCAGAGAATGACCATTTGGAGAAGAAAAAAAAAAAATCTTTCAATAAAGCACTGTTTAAACAGGGATCAATGAGAATTTTGATTTTGGCTTTGGAGGCGGTGCAGCCATTTATCCCCACTCTCTCTCCTTGATCTGTTCTGAATAAGTATAGATCTACCTCTACCACTTTTCAGATTGTGAAGCAAAGGACATGGATCATCAGAGGATGTAGTATGCCTTAAGAGAGCCAGTTTTAGGGCATTTGCAGAACATGTGATTATGAAAAAAAATGTTTGTATTACTGTAAATTTAAACTCTGAAAGTACACTGACTCCAAGATGATTAAGTGAAAACAACACTACCTCACAGACCCAGACGACAGCAGCTAGGCTGCTGGCTGCAGAGGCGCTGAAGGCTGGGTAACTGGAAAGACAGCCGCTGGTAGATGAAACAAGGTGGAGGCCACGCAGTACTCACAAAATCCTCTGGCAGCTGGTACAGACGGGACCAGGGCTTATCAGCAGGCGCTGATTGCCAATCTGCTGCAGGTGTGTGTGTGTGTGTGTGTGTGTGTGTGTGTGTGTGTGTGTGTGTGTGTGTGTGTGTGTGTGTGTGTGTGTGTGTGTGTGTGTGTGCGTGTGTGTGTGTGTGTGTCAGCAGCTCTGGTGAGGGAAGACTCCGCCCAGCCTCTCACTGCACCTCTGAAAGCACAAATCCAACACAGAAAAAAAATGACTGAATGTGACAAAACCATTAAAACCCTCACATCTCCAGCTGTGCATCAGTAGTCACAGGAAGGTGTAAACTCAGGAAAAAACTTTAGTTTGTTGGAACTAAAATAAAACACCAAAAAATGATACTTATTTTTTGTGCATAAACAATAAGAACAGAACCAACAAAAACTGTCCATTTATAAGAATTATGAATTGAGCTGCCACTGACTATGAGTGCAGTCACGTCTGTTAATTTGTTGACACCCACTTATCCTGCAGTCCTACGGGACTGTGCGTCTTCAGGTAAAGATCTGGATAAAGCCATATTCCCTCGACAATGCCCCACTCAATTTTCAGCTCCGCAGCCCAGTAAAACTGAGGAACAGCAGATCAGAAGATACCGTGCCAACAGGAGCCACAGCTGGATGAAGAGAATCAGTTAGTGTTAAAACACCCACCGCACAGGGACGAGCATTCAGCAAGAGAGTGATGGAACACAGCAGCAGCTCAGGTCGAAGTGCTAACAGCAACCTCATGGTTGGAGGCTTCTGTCATGGGATTACTCTGACAGTTCCTTTACTCTGTACTTCATCCACTGACATGATATATGAACTACTTTCCAGACAGGACATCCATAAGCAGATCTGAAGTGGAGCGGCCCGGTAGATCAGTTGGTAGAGCGTGTGTGTTATAGAACTGACAGTCTGCAGGAGATAGTGTCACAGGTTTCATGATGTAGTTTGACCTGAGTCGGCATCTGATTTAATCTGGTTAAAAAGTCAAAACTTGGTTACCAGAGACGCTTTGCGGTTACGCCCACAGACGGGGTTCACGTGTATCTGTGTTGTGAACTGTAGTCGAACTGGTTAAAAAATGCCACTGAGGTCAAAAGCGTGGCTCCATTTTAGCGAGATTGATGCTAAACGTGCGCGATGCAATATATGCAAAAAACTCATTGTTGCAACACAACTAATTTGATGAAGCACCTGACCATGCACAGAATCAGTTTAAGAGCAGAAAGTTGCTCAGCAGACCGCAGCCATCCACCTCTTAGCATTTAAGTGGACGTCACAGAGCCGGAGCGGCCTGATTCACAATCTCCACCACCTGACTCCAGTGTGTAATGCTAACTTAAGATATCAGTGTGTAGCTTTATTGTATGGCTATGTAGCTAGATAAATCAAAAGCTAACTAGAGATTGACAGTAACAGATAAAGCTTAGCTTGTAAAGATGTGCTCATCAGTTGGGTCGGCTGGTTAAACAGTTCACCTAACCTTCACTGTTATGTTAATGTTCTCCTCACAGTAGACACCATCAGCCAGGAGACATGTTGATTTTTCTGAAGAGAAACTGCGAAGTGAAAAAGGTCCTCAGTGATGTGTAATATTTTAAGATTGTTGAAAAGCGTTGAAAGGCCAAACTGAACTGGTGATTTTAAAATATTTGAAGTCGCATCTGAGAAGAAGAAGAGTCATATAGTGGAGTGAGAATAAAGGATTCAGAATATACTATAGGCTGACAGACTGGAGAGTGTTTGACTAAATGGGTTTGAAGTGGTTTCTGACTGACCTCCATTATGATAAGCTTTAAAGAACGCTGAATAGTTTGGAAAGTTTTTATGGGACTGAAATTGTAACATTACCTTAAAAGTAGACAAGATGTGGAATGTTTCAAAGTCTGAATGGTGTTTGTGGTTGAATGCATGAAAACATCCAAACAGTCCTACTGCACCAGTCCTAATTGAGCTGAACAGCCTGATGTTTGAATGAAGTCTGTATGAATACATCTGTGTGAGAATGTGGAAAGAGTTACGAATCAAAGAGTAATGATTATGAAAAATATCAAACAGGCCTGGTTGTTAGAGTTGCACAGTGAGCTGTCACTCATACTTTATTTGTGGTTTGCAAAGAAACTGACATGAACAAATGTGCATACATTTCACTTTACAGACTTTTAAGAGGACAGGGATTGAAACTCAACTTCCAGACTCACATTTTTTTTGAAAGTTTGAGCGGATCACGCAGTAGTGTTTTACAACTGCCAGCAACTGCCACCCTCGCGTTCTCGGTCTAAAACCAGACTGACTGATGTGCACAAGACAGAAATGCTATCAAACCATCAGACATTATCCTACAAAAATCTAAACTCATCATTTTTTTTAACTTGCATAAAGTTATGAGAACAACACTTCCATATTTTATCTTTTCACTGACCTTGGGTAAACAGATTTTTGCCGATAACACCATAACAAGTTAGATCCCACTGCGTTTTGTTTTTGTAAAGGACGAATGTGACGTGTGTGCCTGATGAGGTCACAGGTGCATGAATTCAGAACTATGTGACTCCTAAATTCAGATTTAATAGTTTCTAGCTTGCTAGCTAAAAATATACAACATCTGAAAAGGACAGCTTTGAAATTAAAGTTAATCATGTCCATCTCCACCACCCCTGAGCCAACTAAGATCACATCATGCACCGATCACTTGAGAGACCAGAACAATTCAAACTTTCAAAATGATGGAGTCACAATTTGTCACTTCAGTGGCTGAATTGCAAATTGTAATCCCTTACACATGTCTTTCCACAAAAAAAGTAGGCTATTGACGATACTGTGACTTGTTGTAAAGTAATGTATGTAATACAGCAGTTTATAATGAGTTACTTTCCAACACTAATAGCCGTATCCGTCTGACTGGGTTTGACTCAACCAATTATTTGTCGGAACAGCAGTAAAAGGTTAAATTGGAATTAATTTAATTAACCTCTTTAACAAGAGAATCAGCCATTGAGCTTGTTTATGTGTGCTGTTTCCTCACTGCGCTATGGACTGTTAAGGTTCTGCCTGATCTAAATTTAAACATCTCCACATTCATTAGAAAGAGTGAAACTATGAAGTGTCCTTGCCTCTCCTAACAGCAGACACCTATAATTGATCCACTGCAGAGCAAGAGTGTGATTTTTTCTTTTTCTTACTGTACGAGAGAAGGAAACACAGCAACACAGTGTAGAGACAGTCTGAATACATTTCGAATACACTATCCTACATCCCAATTAAGCTGTGAGCACTCAGCCACCGGAGGAACCGATATTGACCCGGTCCCCCATTAGCCACATAGAAAACTCCACCTAATGACAAACCACTGGCTCCCTGGCTGTGATCAATGAGCAGCCTCACTCAGTGTCTTGGTGATCGGTAAAATAAGGCTCATCGTTCCAGGACTCTGTTTAACTTTTATGGAAATACATATGGATCTTCACTGTATATGACAGAGCACGGATATGACATTACAAATATGTGACTGGTTGGTTCCGGTGATGTTCCTCGAGCACCCAGTGATTTCAGACTGTGCATAGAATACGTGCCTGAGACAGATGAGAGATTTTCTTCTTCATATTTACTAATCAAAAGCAATTATGTGAAAGACATTTACGAACGTATTTATTGATTAACCTTCTCACCACAGCGATACGAGACATAACACCGATTCAGTGTGTAATACTGCCACACACGTATCTGAACGCTTCCATTCACACAGCATCACCTTTAGATTTTCTTCACTATAACTGTGAAAAGATCACGATGAAGTAAATCTATCTAGTGAATCTGCACATAAAGAGAAATCCATAAATGTACTCCAGGTAACGCTGCGTTTCATATAGTCACGGCTGCTCCTTCTGCTGATGGAGAAGCCCAGCACAGAAGACTGAATAAAAGTGAATAAACATTAGCTCATCTGTGAACATGTGTGCCCGGTCACATCAGATTGTTTAAAGGTGTATATATCAACTGTGAAGTTAGTCTGGCGGCAGGAACGTCTCATGTATTTGTGTTACTCATCATGTACTGTTTATCTGCCCCAAACAGCAACATTACTTTACTTCACACGAGCTGTAAGCTAACCATAGAGAGCAACGGCACACAATGTAGGAGTCTGTGTCTGTGTGGTTAGATCCAGGACAACGCTTGGTGAATTCCAAGCGTACTCTGGTTCTCTCTCTTTTTCCCCCTCTCCTCTCTGTAACATTGTTCACGAGGTAAGACACATTTCCCCTCCAGCTCCAGTCAGCAGTCAACATTACAGAGCACTAAAACACTAGGAAATGGAGGTCAGGAGTGGCTCTTCCTCCCGCCCCGCTCTCCACTCAACACAGCAATCATGTTATTCTTCGATAGAAAGCCGTTTTATCTTCTTGGGGTAATGTCAGAATAAAGGTAGTGTTGTGAGCATGACTGAAGACAAAAGTCTCTTACTCGTTCACTGCCAGATGTTCCACTATGATCTCCAGCAAGCCTCTAACTCTGCCTGTCTGCTGTTTGGTTGAGCAGGTTGTGCTGCTGTTGCTGCTGGAGAGAAGCTAGATGAGAGCAGACTCACAAACTTAAAAGGTTTGAGGAGTTGAGAGAAACTGCATAGGAGGATATTTCTCTGTGGGCTCATCACTGCATGCAACCCCTTTCACATTACAAGTTATTATTTGATCAATTCTTAATGCAGAAATATTGATTTGAGCAGCTTTAAACACAAATAATTCACACTGTAGAAACACTTTACAGCAGACCTCGGCAGTAATGTTTTCCTAAACTTTTAATTGGTGCAATAAATAGCGTTCCAACTTTGTACAACTACAAGCCGAGGATGTGTGGGGAACTTTGTGAAAGTGACTCCTGTTTGCGGGGACTGCCTCTACAGTCAGGCTCTAACTGTTATTGATAGCCCTGTTGTGATTCTGCCTAAGACAGCACAGCTGTCGGTGCCCTTGCCCCAAGTAATCACATCAACTTGTAGGGATTAGGATACCTGTCTGACAGCAGGCAGAAAGGAGCGGGCAGGTACTTTACATATAAATGCACATTCACCCCTTGCATTAACAAAGACATAATTAGAATGTAGGGACATTGTGTAGATACCGACAGGCCGGCCTTCTGAGCAGTAAATAAGTGGACATAACAAGAGGACAACAAAACTGCCACTGAAAATGTATTTTATAGAGTCATGGCTGAATATTTAAGTGAGGATGAGGCAACAACTGTAAAAACTCACCTCTCCAGATTTCACAGTGAGATTTGAACTGTGTTTATCACTGGACAAAAGGTCTGTGGGTGTTTCAGTAATAGTCGTCAGATGGCACCCTCAGTCTGTCAGTGGATAAACGTGCACTTTTAGTGGACGTAACTATGACAGCTGGAGCTGACCCAGATTCGATGCAGGAAGTGTCTGTGGGCAAGATGCTGAACCCCAGTTTACTCTGGAGTCTCCTCCACCAGTGTGTGAGTGCATATGAATGGCTGACAGACGTTAAACAACAGTAGTGTCAATGCATAAAGTTTGCACAACAGTACGAGACGTGATCTCCTTTAAGGGGGCCACACCTGATTCCACCTACTCCCGATTTAAGCTGCGCAGCATGATAAAAACAAAGTGGAAAGCCACAAACAAAACAAATGAAGAGGAGTTATCCCTCAGGAAGTGAAACAAAAAAGAAGAAAGATGAAGAGGGGGGAAAAAAAACAAAAAAAACAAGACAATGGTAAGTTGAGTGGATAATAACAGTAGCTATCTATGATGCTAGTATAGCCTGAGCTGTGGTGGAGAGACACAGTCAATAATGTAAATATCACTTAATGTGTTTTGTTTATTTTGACGTTAATGTTAAAGGCGCTCTGCTGGCCGTGACTTTTGCATTAATGCATTTCAAATAGAGGTTAATAACAGGTTACTGTGTTATAAGTATCACTGTATTATATTTCCGTAGCATCATTGCTGAAGGTTCCAGCACCGGCAGCAAAAGAGGATATTCCAGATTCCACTGATTGATTATAACTGCATGTGTATGTACACCTCAAATAATATATGTAATATGCCTTGTGACATGTCATGACATGTTTCTTGTTTGGTCTTATCAGTTCCGTCACCAACAATAACCCTGCACAATGCAGGAACTGACGGCACAGTTTGATCCTGTCATGAACGAACATTCGAGGAGGATTCACAACAAAGAAACAAAGGTGCTCTACCTCAACAGCCAAATTCCAAACGAATGCATAGCACTTGGAAACAAAGTACTTGTCTAATGAGATGGTCAGAAGGGTGAAAGAAGCAAGGTACATCTCCATCATAATGTTCTGTACTCTTGACACAAGCCACACTGAACAACTTTATGTCGCCTCGAGAGACTGCGAGCCATCAGTCGGTGCATCCAGCTCTGAACAATGTTCAAGACACCACTGGAGAAGGTCGGTGTGACACACTCCTGGAAAATTCAACTTGAGCTTTGCAGACTGCCGCTGACATTCCTATGATAACAGAAGTAGCATAGAGATCAGCTCAACCATGTCCCAGGAGAGGCGTTCAGGACTAGCTCTTATTTCTATAGAGCACAATGTCCGAAGGTCTTTGGATCTGGAGGACACTGTGACAGCTTCTACACAAGCCAAGGTCTGTTAGCAGAATCGGTAGAATGCATGCTCAAAGGTTGTGGGATGGGCACTGATGGGCATAAGGTGTTTAGTTCCCTGAAATAACTTTTGAATCTTAAGAGACTGTATTTTTTTTTTTTTTTTTTACATTGTGTATATATATTTAATTTATTTAACATTTCCATCGTCCTGTATTTTTATTTTGAGGCAACTTAATTACTGTGAACACTGTTCAGATTTGTTATGTTTGAGTTCATGATTTGAGTTAAGAATTTTTAGCCACCATTTCACAATTTTTGTAATGATTTATGACATAATGATTATGAACGCTAGTTCTATGGGCCCCATCAGACTCTAGAATCGCACCTGGAGTGGTCAGTATGAGTAAGGAAGTGCTATACGGACTTTGCACCATTTGTAAATCGTACAAACTCAAGCATGGAAATGTGGAGCTCAGGTTTAAAAATATCAGAATTTACTTCATTCACTTTTACTTTAAAATCCATGATCTGTCAGGGTCCAGGAGTGGATATTACAGACATAAATGAATCTGTTTTTATTAATATGAATGTTTCTGGTTGGATTCTATAGAAATATCAGGCATGTAACTGTTAAAAATGTAAAGGGTGCCATACCAAGTTGAACAACTATGACAGGCTGATATCATGATGTTACTGCAGATCAATATTAGTCTTACCTCTGAATATACTGAGGTGACTCTAGCCATCCCACTTCTACAGACAGTGGAGGCAGCTGTGATGTGGTTGGCCTCAGTCAGCTCATTAAAAAGATTCATGTAGGAACAAGTGTTCCTCCAGAGCCGTTCTTCTATCACGTCCTGGGATAGAAACTTATTCCAGGTGCCCATAATTTGTAATTTAATTAACATTCATTAAAACAGTGCTGAATGAGCGGTGAACTTTCAACACACTCAAATGTGAGCGGAGAGATTTCCAGCGTGGCACATCTCTCACTGGACCGACCACCTGCAGGCTGTATTTACGAACTGTCTGACCCTTTGAGATCCATCTCAGTCTCTTAGCATCTCCATTGCTTGTCATTGTTGTCTGTTCTGCACTTGATACGCTAGTTCTGATAGGATATAGGCTGCTTCATTAGCTTCGTTTTAAACGGTGTCGCGTGCTTTCTGCATAATTTGTTTCACTAATGTATTCTGCTTCCACTTCTTTTGATTCTGGCTGACAGTGAATGTCTTGCTTGATTACATTCTTTGATTTGTGTAATTATTGTCATTAAGTGTAATCAGAGATATCCCACTGTAAAATGTGTGTGTGCATGTGTGTGTGTGTGTGTGTGTGTGTGTGTGTGTGTGTGTGTGTGTGTGTGTGTGTGTGTGTGTATCTCTAAGTGATTCACAAAGTAAAAGTTATACTTTAGAGGACTGAAGGCTGCAAATGCAACAAGACTGTTTGAGCTGGACTAAAAGAATAAAAGCCTGCTGTACGAATATTCTCAGTAACTTTCAGAACCTTAGTCAGATAGTATTAACTGAGTGTCAAAAGAAAAAAAAAACGAAATTATGCATTTTTCTTTATGCTTCAAAGGTAAAAAAAGAAAAAAAAACTGATCAAATGTTATTTGAAAAGGAAACAGTTATGAAATGATGAGTTTGTGTCAAAAACAGATTACAACAAAGACCAAAGAAGTCTGAGGCTGGAGCTTATTGTGCAGACACACAGGAAATATGTTATAAAACTTTTGTACACGTCAGACACTTCAGAATCAAATGTTTGATCAACATTTTTGTACACATGCATCCCTTCATATGGGTTTTACATGCATCTGTCTCTCTCTTTATTCTTTCTCTACAGGTGCATCTCCAGCACCTGTAGAGAAAAATGCTCCGAAATTGTCAGCTGACCGTCAGTCTCCCGGGTTCAAATAAATGAGGGTGTGCACAACTACAGTCCAAACACTTTGTGTGTGCGCTGAGTCGATAGCTAATAGAATTGGCCCTTCGGTTCCACAAATAAACAATGACAAATTAATTACCACAACTTAACTAAACTGTCAGGGAGAGCCAACGAGACGCGCAGAGTGGCTCAGAGCTTATCTCCTGTCAAATTACTCGCCTGCCATGTTCCTCATTACTGATCCCGCGCAGAGACGGACGCCTGAAACTGGTCTGCATTCTCTGTCTAATTGTCTCGTCAGATCGTTTCCACTGGCGCTGACAGAGAGGATACGTTTATTGTCTGTGGCTCAACGGATTGGCAAATCTGTGGAGAAAATGAAAAGCAGTGATTAAAATATTTCTAACTTTTTCAAAGTTAGAGTGTGAAGAGAGACACTCTGTGGTCATAAAGGAGTTATCTTGCGTCAGTGCATTTAAGTGTTGTCTGCCTTTACAACAGTTACTAAGCTAACTCTTAACAATCAATTGTCTGATTCGTTCTTTGACCTGTAAACGCCGGCCAAAGTGAGCAGCCCCACTTAAGCCTGCAGTTCCTCTATGTCCACATCTCGCCAGTCGGCATGCAGGTTTGTCGTGGCCACAACATGCTGCAGGATTTCATCTGTCAGAGTCGGGTGGCAACATAGTGAATGCATAGGTCCCGGGGTCAAACCGCTGGCTGCTGGGACATAGCGGAGCATCGCAGTGTTTGTTGGAGACCAAAATATTTGACCATTTTCTGCCACTGCTTCATCCATCTCCCTTCCTCACTCATCTTCAGATGAGTCTGAGCTGGACTCCAGCTGGTCTGTTTCTGCTTCTGAGGCCTCCTCCATGTCAGCATCAGAGTCCTCAGAGGAGGAGGAGGAGCCTCCTTGCACTCAGAGAGCATGATCATTTCCAGGGCCTCCTGGAACGTCTCCAAAATGACTCCTGCACTACTGCTCATACGTATAACCATGGCTGCATTGCATCTGTATGAGCAACCTGAGATAGAACAAAAGCAAAGTCCAATTTATTGAATGAACTTATAACACAGAGTGTGGCCACACACACACACACATGAAGACCACTGGAGCCATTTCACAGCAGTTAGAGGTCCCAGGATCAATTGTTCAATGACTGTAAGTGTAAAGTTCACGGCACAGTTGTGTCACTGCCACCATCAAACTATCACCTGCTGAATAATGAAGGAGGAGGATTAAAAAATCATCAGCAGAAGATTGGCTCTTGGGTTCAGCTGGGTGTTCAACAGGACAATTATCCAAAAACGCATCAGAAGGTGGACCTCTTAAAGTCCTGACCTGTGCTGAAGACACATGTCTGTGCCAGGACGACAACAAATATAGATGAACTTCATTGATTCTGTCAAGAGGAGCAGTTCAAAATGAATCCAGAGAATGACCAGAAGCTTGTGGATGGAGATTTTTGATATAATGAATCAGTTGAGCTGTAGGAATCACTGGGACTGAAGACTGACATGATGAACATGTTTTGCATCACTGAAGCTCAACTTTTTGCAAATCATTAAATCAATAACGTTTTTTCACTGCTCAAAGTAAGATGTTGCTTGAACATGAACAGATCTCCGCCTGTGTTGTCATTTTTGTGCCGACAACAACTGATGTTTCTCAATCTGAGGCTGCTGAAAATGCACAACCTGAACATAATGTTCCAGAGAGGAACAACAAATGACGAAGATAAGCTGTAATGAGTCTGGCACTTCACTAACTGCTGTTTCACCAAAGAACATACATTAGCCTACTTACTCAAACTGCTGCGCTGTGACTCATTAAAACGTCAACTTTGCATTTTCATGGAAACAAATGTTGGGGCGCGCAACATTGATTTAGTTTTTCAAACTTTGTTTATTATAATAACTCAACAACACTCATCAACAAGTCAGCAATATCCGGCTCCTTAATTGTGAGATAAGCTTTTAAACAATTAGTGTTATTACAAGACTAATGCACAGGAGGGGCACTGAGCTGAACAGATGAAGGGAGTGTCGAGGCAGAGACACAACACGCGTGTGTGTGTGTGTGTGTGTGTGTGTGTGTGTGTGTGTGTGTGTGTGTGTGTGTGTGTTTGCACTTGACAGTCCAATCATTTGGTTCTCTTTGAACCTGGTCAGTGTAACGGCTCTGAGGTCTTCTGTCAGTCAGGCTCCTATCTGAATCAAAGGGCACAGTCTGTATCACCGGTTTGTCGTGTGAACACCAGAATCCTCACAGTGCTTCTCTGTCTGTCCAGCATTAACTCTTGAACTGCTAAATGTTGGGTGGTCAGCCACAGGGATCCACGCACACAGGAAATGTTCAGAAAGGTTTTCACAGCGACGACATTCATTCAACATGCGACGTTTCCCTGCTGATGTTCACCAGGGAGGTTTCAGCATGCCACCCTCTTTGTCCACATTCCAATTTCCTTACAGATTTAGCAAACAAGATGGAACTTGCTAATTGTCGAGCTTTAGCTGTCTTTAAGCTAGGCTAATGAGGTCCCGACTCGAGGTGTGTATTTAACACAAAGGCACAGAATTAGTATTGATCTTCCTATCCCACTTAAACAGAGAGTAAAACATTCCAGTTTGAAATGCAACTTGTCAAAATGTTGAACTGGTCCTTGATGTCCTGCTGCTGGTAGGACTCCAGCTGACGCGGCGCAGGACAGCGCATGTCAGTCCCATTAGGTGCTACGGCGACATCATGTTTTAATCATATCAATTTGAGCCGCAGATCCGAAATGCCAAGATCAATAGACACAGCAGGGGATACAGCGGTGAGCCCGCTGACATGCCATTCCACTCAAATTGCATCAGCGCTCTACGGCTGATAGAGTTTAATTCCCTCTCTGCTGTAAGAGGAGATATAATCAAGGCAAGTGGTGGCGGTGAAATTAGAATATAATTCATGCATATGAGAGTTGTTCCCAGCCTTCCTGCCTGTCAGATTGCATACACCTTAACACTGCTGCTGTGAATAAATAAGTGAGGGGCCTCTCTAACGGCCTTGACTGCAATCAGCGACTTGTCTTCTGCGTGTCACAGATGACTCAGAGCTTAATACAGGCAGAGAGAACACAAAGGGACTCACTCTTTCATCAGCACCAGGTTCTGATCAGTCCTTTCAGGAAGTCAAATCATCTGTGAGCCGTGTGTTAGCAGCATATGTCGGGTGCCTCAGCTGATGTCTGTGTAGATGGTGTATTGGTTTGTCACAAGGAAAAAATATACTGCTCAAACTGTCAGGAGACAATTTTGCGTTTTCAGTTCTTTTTTTTTTTTACTTGGTTAGGGTTTATTGACTGATACATAACCAGTTAGCTTAGGCTGTATTTAAAAATACCCCAGAAATAACATCACAAAACTATCAGTGTAGACAGTGGTAGTCCTGTTGGTGTGGTTATCTATTTATTTATTTATTTATTTTCATATTGTCTTAAAATGTTTCCATAAAAAGTAAAAAAAAAAAAAAATTAAAAAGTCACCACACCTTCAAGGCCATCAATAGAACTGTGCCTGTCTACCTCCAAACACTGGACAGCAGAGTGACCCACCATCTTCAGCAAAAGACTCCAGACTCACTTGTTCAAGACTTCACCTTGACCCTGCATAGCATGACTTTATCAGTGATGATATGTTGTGGTTTCTCTTTTGTGACATATGTTCATATCGTCAGCTAAATGCCCTAAATGTAAAAAAGTAATCTATTTTAGTGTTTGTTGCAGTTGGTTGGTTTCCCTCCTCCTGTTAGTCATTGCCAACAGGACAAGCTAAAACTGCAGTCAAGAGTGTACCAAGCTGAGCAAACTAGTGTTTCCTTGGTCTGATGAATAAGTAATCAGTTGGGGGAATATGTGGCGGAAAATGTAAATATCAGCTCCTCTCTTTAAACAGCTTATATATCTTAATGATGTGCGTTGAAAAGAGTCAGTGTAACGCTGCTGCCGTTAACACTATGGAAGGTGTGCTTCTTCACTGCTACTCACTATGGATTTCATTTCAACTCAGACAGAGAACTCTAAATATATATTGATGGTGTGTGTGTCTGTATGTGTGTGTGCGTGTGACACTTATTTAACAGTAGGCAGTTTAGAGGTCTTTGAGGGAAAATGAGTACCATGGGGCTTTAATGGATTCATTTCCTCTCTCTCCGCCTGTTCCTCGCCCTCCCTCCTTCCCTGTCTCCATCGCTCTCATCTCTTTCTCACATTCACCTTTTAGTTGTCCAACAATGACAAAAACTCCACAACTGGTCCAATTAAACATCTGCATCATTTATCAAAATCCTCAGTCTGTAATAAAAGACAAAAATCAGAGCTCGATGAAGCGAGCCTTCCACACATTTCCTCACAGAGGCTTGACTGTTGCTTTATTCATATTCATGCCTGTATGCCCCAGGCAAATGTGTTTTTCAGTCCATTGCTGTGAAACTGTATGACTTAGTGTCTTTCTGTACAAAAGCTCTTGAGACCTGTGAGGTAAAGCTCAGAGGACTGGGAGTTCCATGGTCTCTGGGTGGATCAGAACACCCTCATTACTCTGACTTTTCTCTGTGAGGCAGAACCTGCCTGTCACACGTGGTGCCACACTGGTCGTTGTTTCTCATAGTTCAGGATCTGTCCCCGCTTCACTTCCTCCTTCTGACATGTAGTGTGTTTGTCCCATCCGCCTGCTGTTGATTGTCTTTGGCATTCTCGCAATTCGCTGCAGGATTTAACTTCAGTGTGTTCACAGTGCAGCTCCACTATATCTAACAAGGCACGGCACCCTCTCAAACTTCATTCCATGTCAGTTACATCATACCATTTTGTATGGCAGATTATGAATCCACCCATGTAAAGGGGGCACCTTTTCAAAAACAGGGTTTTCAGTGTGTCAAAAAATGAAACCAAAGATAACTGGGGCCATG